>NW_026782518.1:95000-112200 GCF_031769215.1 Ylistrum balloti | reverse complement strand
ACAGGAATGTTTATTTACATTAGGAACATTTACTTCCTGTTTATATGACTAACTTCCGGTTTTGGAATGAACTTCCGGTTTACGGAATAAATGAATGAATGAAGTTCGTAAAAGAGGGGGGGGTATTTACAATGTCTTATTTATCATGTAAGATGAAATGATGCCAAATTACGCTTACTCAGATGTTCAATTATTTCAGCTAACGTATCTTGTCTCACATGCAAAACGTTAATAGTCGGTATAAAGTACATAACAAATAAGACGCACGGTTCAGAAAATCTATCATGTTAACATTAACATCAGGGGACTTTCTGCTTAATCGCATTACACGATAATATACATAAAAACATGATTTCTTACTGGTAATGTTAAACTGCACAGATTTCAGCTAAATAATCGGTACTTATACTCTTGATCGAGCATTGTCAAACTGCTATATGTACAACGATAGATCATCATTATCTTTCAGGTAAAACTACACAAGCATGTGTTCTTTTATCATTCAAGACGGATGTTATGAGTTTGTAAAGGGACATAACTCTATTTCAAAATTTGGAACAGTTTTGCACAATCAGTGCGGTAGCAATACCAAAATCTTTGATATGTACAAATTCACATCAAAATAGCAATATGCCAATTTAGGTTAAGATCTCTCTTTTAGTTTGGATACTTATTTATGCCTTATCCTTTCTAACACTTTGTTCCTCAAACATTAGAAATTTTCCTAAAGAAATATATAAAGTTTTCCACACAAAACAACGTTATTTCTGAATGTCTTAAATCAAATTCTAGTTATCAAATTTAACAAAACTCTACCGTATATGGATTTTAACAATCTGAAGGTCGAAAAGATTATAAGAGGGAAAAATATGAATTCTTTGTTTCGCATAAATCAAGAATAGGCAAATAAAATGTAATAAAAATACAAAATCAAATATCAACCAACAATGAAAATCTCACACAATGATTATGAACATCTTCAACAAAGACAAATAAAATATAAAATAGAATACATGTAAAAAGAGAAAATTGCTCACCTGTAAAATATAATGGAGGCAGCCTGGTAAGTTTCATGTATCTTTCTTTATTGGGGTCGCAGCTTCAAGTGACCAGCTGGACACGCGACACTACATACTCAGGTGCCCCCCGAATCAAGGTGAGGTACCAGGAGGGTTATTTAAGGCGCTACTATAATAAAGAATGGGTAATTTACCCTTAAGCGGCCTCATAAAAAAACTTATTTCCACTCTGACCTTAGCTCTGATTGGTCAAATGTTAGCGTGGGTTTGGGCAAAGAAATTGGAGAAAAACAGCGATCTGACAGGCCGGTTATGCAAGATTACCTGAGCCTTAATTGACTCAAACACGTACGATAATTCTTTAACAAAGAACTGACGTTAGAGTAAGGGTCGGGCTAATTTCTTAATTGATGTCATAAAAGGGATTATCAGAAACTGACCGCGTTGCTGTACTGATCAAATAACCATATGTTGGAAAACCTAAATCTTGTTTGTTAACTTGTGTACGAGTTCAATTAACATGATTCCGAAAACAGTTATTTGATTTAGGTATTATTGTATTCAACTCTGGTTTTACAAAAATATACAGAAAAAGCTATAAAATCTCAATTTCGTTGAAATTTACTTTTTTTAAAAAAAAAGTACAAGGAGAATCAGACTGGTTACGTGTCTTCTGTCTCATCGGCGACATCGGCCATATAATCCAAGTGAATAATGTGGAGTTAATTACTGATAACATGGTATACAACAACTGAACCAACAGGCAACCTGGCAACATCAAACACGACAAGATTTATATATCACACAAAGACAGAATGTCTCTCAATGGAATCACTCTGACGACCGTACAAATTCTCTATATATATTCATCATCTGCGACGTTTTAAAAATTTTGTTACGAATTTGTTCGTCATTGGCGACAATCGTGATTATCAAACAAGCCCTTGAATATTGAATCAATCGACATGTTAACATCATAAGTCCTTATTTCAACTTTGGAACCTCTTGTCTCTGTTCTTGAAGTTTGCCTTGTATAAATACAACTCCTATTGACATAATTATGGCGAAGGGAAAGATTCAAGAAACAAATCAGTATGACCTGCACGTAAGTGTAGTATACAGTCAAACTCCAGTGTTTCAATCACGCGATCTTGATTCCTAAGTACCATATTCTGCAAGTCATGTTCCGGAATACTCCACTTCTCAGATACCTTTGAATAAAGTATTTTAATATTACCCAACCATTGTTTTATTTGTTTGCTTTTATCTGCAGCATAGAGAAATATTTAACGATAAATAAATTAACTTCTGGTTACTCCAATTGAATAGTCAAATCACGGTAGAAATACTCCTGTGAATTAACCCGCGTTAATGAATATGCGATAAATAAGTTGTATACTTGAACATGATTAAATTTCACGAACTTAAAGGTAGCTTACCTTTGTAACAAATTCTCTAGAACGTATAAAATCATTGACAGGTGTGCTCTTTTGAACCTGGAGTGTTATTTCTGACCCTTGATAACGAACCTTGATTGATAGAAATCTTCTCCCTCTTCCTGTATAGGGTATATAAATGATTGAATATAGTGATCTCAAGAACCTGAGAAGTTTTTGCTTCGATTAAAATAATGTATCGGACACAATGTATTTCCAAACAATACAATAACTTGGAATTGATTTATATTTCACAGAGAAACAAGTTTATTTATTCTCACTTCTCTATTATCCTTATTTTCCTCATACCCATCTACTCCAGATCATTTCTGTTACCCGCTTTATTACTCCTATTCATGATATCTTAGGAATGAACAAAGAAAATGTATATGAATAGATATTTTACTTTGAATTAAGCACTAGGTAAGTGATTTCCCCAGAAATGAATTTAACTGCATCATGGATGCCATTGTGTCCTCTTGTCAGGGATACTGAGGGATTAATTTATGAACATATTACAAACTTATTAGGACAATAAAATCGGCTGAATGTAAAGTTAATGTACAAATAGCATGGGAATTAATTATTCAGTTGATTATGTTTTGGAAAAAGTATTATTAGGGCATGTAAATAGTCTTAATCGTGTCACTGTGTATGCAAATTGAAACAGATCAGCAAAGTAATAGTATGTTTCGCCTCAACTGGATTAAGTCTGAGGAACTGCTCAGTCGCTTAACTCTAATTTGTCTGAAACTTAAAACTGATGGGACCAAATCGAAGCTTTTTTTACTGTCATCGTACCGTTTAAGTTATCCGCACGCCTTGTTGCATCATCATGTATGTTATAGTCTCTATTTCTGTGCTCGTTTCCGCCTCTTGCTTCCGCTTCCTGTAATGTGACTCAATACATACAATTTCATGCACTCAAGTATAAACTGAACTCACTTATTTCTCTGAACACTGGCGTCATGTCCCAAACTAGTAGATCAGTGAGTGTAGTTGATTGTAACTTGTGTATGCTGAAGAAATTGTTGTTTATAGTTTGGGTTTTGAATTACATTATTTTCACTGTTCTAGTGCACGATGACAAGGGCTTCAACTTATGCTGCCTACACAGCTAGTTAACTTCAAGTACTGAATATTTATCGTTAACTTACACCTTCACTAAGCACGTGTTTCCTTCACAGCTAGTTTACTTCAAGAACTGAATATTTATCGTTCACTTACACCTTTAATATGCACGTGTTACCTTCACAGCTAGTTTACTTCAAGTACATAATAATAATCGTAAATTTTCAGCTTCAACAAGCAGGTGTTCCTCCACAGCTTTTTAACTTCAAACACAGAATACTCCTCTTAAACTTACCGCTTCAGCTCCTATTAAATCATCATTTCGATTACTTTGGGCGGCCGTGTAAGGATGATCTGGTTGCTGTAGAGCATGTGCCACGTTGAGATCCCCACCATCGGGTAGTACCCGAGTGTTACCGCTATTAAGTCGTCGCGGCCGAAGGGATACGACATACACGGGTACCATAATATGTTTAATGTCGAAATCGGCCAGAAGTGTTAACCTTTTGGTTTGGCAGACATTATTCTTTCTCTTCTTTTTTTCATAGATCTCAATATATAACAAAATCAGAATTATAAAAAGTTCTTCTTTACTTGGAACGTATGGTCTCATTCTGAGGTTGTTTTTCATATCGTCTGTTTAGTGTTTCTGTATTGGTTTATCAAGACCTGAAACAAAGGTAAACAAATGTTAAATGGTTTCACATTCTCATAATCTGGACTTTTAAAAATCAGTTGGTATTCTCTTTGTAACACGTGGTATGTCAGAAAGCTTGTAAAATTGTAGAATATTCTATACCTATGTAATTGTGTGGCATTTTGTATAATAGTTTCATCTTATGTGGTATGTTGATCACTGGAGATTATGTAACCGGTGGTTAAGTGTTAAAGAAAAAAAACAGTTAACAAGTTAATCTTGAACTTACTGCAGTAACACAATTATCAATTAAACTCTTTAACAATAGCGTGAAGAACAATATGTTTGTGTTAAGATTAGTGTACCAGCTATCGTCGTACATGCTCGGTTGTAAGAATCTATTTTGAATATTCTGTATGGAATTTCGTCCTACAATTCCTAGGTGTCGGCTTACACGGTGCTTAATGCTACATTTGGCAGTTTCTAAGATTTCAGTTTTATTCTTTACCAGGGGACGGGAATAATTCCTCTTGGGATCAACATCGAGGCCTCTGACATAACAATGCACACTACTACTAAGTCATAGATAGTGCATAGCGTGATTGTCTATAAATAAAACACGTATCGAGTGTAAATGTACACCATAGAACCCCTAATTTTATAATATGTTAAAATAAATAGTAAAGTATAACACCCTTCCAAAGTATCTAGTTGAATACAGTTGACATTTCACATCACATTGGCAGTTCCTTACATGTCTTTCCCGGAAGTGTTTAAATACACGTATCATGAGTGATTTTAGTCAACTATCAATGCCCATTCACCACTAAATACAATATAAGTTGTTTACCTATCTCTATTATTGAATCTCTTACAGCAAATTGTACATTGTGTCTTTCATTGCCCCGTGAAGATAAATGAACAATCCAAGATGGCAACCAGTCAAGAAAGCGGACTATATTGTCACATGAGCACCACGAGATCTCGTGTCCACGTTAAGTCAATTATTACAACCAGGAAATAAATACCACAATCCTCAGAGAGCCATTTGAAGCGCATAGGGTTTCGGACTATAGCACATTTGAAAGTCGCCACCGAAACCCAAGCTCTGTGGGTGGTATATTTCGATGGACGAACAAGTAAGAATTAAGAAGTATACACACATACAGTTTTATGAATCCGGAAAACCACTATGAATGAGCATATTGTTATATAGGTAGCTAAAGCTCCTACAACATCAAGGTTGGTCGGTTGGCAGTAACATTCCCCCTCTCCCTGGGATAGGGTGAACTAATCTGGACTTTTTGGGTCCAGGCCTGAAGCCTTCACAGCGGGCAGGCTCCACAAGCCCGAACCTCATACCTATACATTCGCCAACCCTATGGAGGGCTAACAGTCACTTTAAATGGATAAGCATTAAACGTTGTTGACCATGGCTACGGGATGGTTCTTGTGCTACCTGTGGCTTATACCACAACGATGTTCAGTAGCCCTGTCTGCCTTTCTGATGGCCAGAAGAGCTCTTTCCTCATTAGGCTCTATCAGGTTGACAGCTTAAGACAGAGCCTTAGTAAGTGATAGTGCAAGTGGTGCTGACTGATTAGGATGTGGTGGATTTTAAGGCCCATTACGAAGGAAAGGCCCTTCTTGCGTTCTCGTTTAGGATTCGAATGAGGAACCGGGGGTCCATAAGTTGTCTCATTGGTGGTTGCTCCTGGTGATCACGGCTCTGATGCTTGATGCTGTTCACAGCCTCTATCCTTATACTTGGCTTGATTGTAACCCTGAAGTTAAAGTGGGTACTCGAGCTGATTACCTTGGTTACCTGTGTGGTTACCAATGGGATATGGAGGGTAACCATAATGATATTTACCATGCAGTGGTGGTAGATATGGATGCTGATATCCAGTACCTACATGGATAAATAATAAAGACTTTCTTAAATCCTTCATTTTTTGTTGAAATGTTTTTATTGTTTCCTTTTCATCATCATCCTTAGTATCCTCAGCAAACTCCACCTGCCTAGCTGGGTCATGAGGGATTCTAGACCCAATTAACACTCGTTAGTTAACAACCGATGACCTAATGCACATAAGCGCCTTGTGTATTGTCTAAGGGTTCCTTTCCATCGTACGTTGTGCCGCCATCCTTTCTCTACAGTCTTTTAGGAATACTTTCGTAGCCTGCTGTTCTTGTGTTATGTGGTCAGCGTGAGCAAACACATCAGATGTCAAAGTCAGAGCAAACTCGGCTAAACTCTCCGTTTCTTCCTGTTTAACATACTGGAGTTCTCGGCCGGCCAACCACCACAGAAACATCTTTATTGCTAAATCTCTCCTTCATCTTCTGTTCCAATCTTCGGAAAGAAGGTGTATTGTGGAGTTTATCAGCATACTCCAACGTATCACCAACTAAACAGTCAAAAACCGAGTTATTGTTTCACGGTCCGAACATGATTTTCCTCAATTATGCGTTCAAACTTGAGGGCAAATGGCTCCGATTTTCCTTCGCTGAGGTTGTGGACATTTAATGTCTCTGTGGGCTTTTACTTCTGTGACGATGATGATGTCCCCTCCGTCCATCATCAGAGTTATCACTGGAGTCGTGGTTACTCGCCTCCCTTTTACTAGAGTTGTCTAACATTGAAGGTTCACTACTGGAGGAATACGTACGTCTGCCTCTGATATTGGTCACATGAACGAAGTGAACCTGTGCCCCGTATGTTAACCGAGCCGCGTCGCGAGCCATGATGGTGAACACCCGTTCTAATCTCTCTACGCCTATATCCCTATTTTGACTACAACAACGGAACCACCAGTCAAACTAAGGAATATTAAACACGTCCAACTCCATATCACACAAGGAAATATGTAGAACGTCTTTTTACGTATGCTTTTTTATAATAAATTTTCGTCATTTTAGATCGGCAGTATTAGGCAGCAGGCCATGTGAATCGGCGACGGAGTCAGTGGCGGCCTTTTGTTTTTACGGATGAGTCCAGGTATGCGAGGACTTTCATGATGGCAGGAGGAGTGTTTGGCTTGGGATGGACGAGAGGTAAGCTGATTACTGCGTCACTGAGCATGACTGTTTCGGTGGGGGCTTGGTAATGGTTTGAACAGGAATCAGTGTTGATCATCGGACTGCTTGTACGTGATTGAAGGTGTAGTCTCGCATGTGTACGGTAGCGGGATGAAATCCTTTTACGGGTACTAATGGACGACAATGCTTGACCACACAGAGCTAGACGTGTGGATGAGTACCTTCAAGAAGAAACTTTCGAGCGTATGAACTATCCTAGTCTTTCATCCGACCTTAACCAAATCCGTGGAACATGTTACAGCAACGCACTAAGGATCGTGTGCGAGGACCTGTCAACCGACAGCAGCTTGCTGATGTTCTTCGTCAAGAATGGCCACGAATTCGACAAATGGTTACACGGCGACTGATTCACAGCATGCTAAACCAATATCGTTTTGTTACTGGGGCCAATGAAGGACACATTTACTTTGGATAGTGTCGCTGAACATACTGAAGCATTTTGAATTTTCAGCGCCATTGGGACTTCAACTTCGTTCTAGCCTAGTGTTGTGAACTTTTTATGTAATCACGACACGCTTGAAATTGATTAAAACTTGTTTTGTATTGTTTGACTTCACGATTGGATTTCATATTCCAAAAGTGTTTGCCTTTTGATATAACAAAATATCTTTAAAAAGTGCTCCCTAACTATTTATGTCCAGTATAATTGATAACATGTCACATCAAGAACTGTTCGTTAAGGAAGCAACAAAGCCTCAGTTTCTGGCCCTAAATTGTCTAATGACATCTTAATTCGACATCCTATGTGTTTCTGAAACTCCTCTCAGTGATTCTATTTCTGACAAAAATACTTGATTGGGAAATTACAGTAATGTTTTAGGAAAAAACAAAGATTGCGATATCCTGATCTCAGATACATATAACAATGACTTTAAAGACCCGATCTGGAGTCAACTGACATTTAGTTGATATAGACTGAAATAATGCGTCATAATAAGCTTATTCCTCTTGTCTGCTTACATATATAGACCCTCGAACTCTGTGGTAAACTATTGGGACAGACTTGATACTAATGTTGATGCAGATCTACAAACGAGAAGTTACTATGTTGAGATATAAATCTAGATATGTTCAATATTAATCTTTACTCGAAAATTCGCAGCCTTTTATCAAAACAAAAATATGTTTAAAATGTATAAAAATACTGTGTCAGAACTTTTCAAGGTTACTTCTCTTCTGTGACAATCACTGGATATCTAACCACTAAAGATATTATGTAATTTATGATACCATAGTGCACTCTTGTTTCTGTGGTATTCACGGTCATGTTAGTGCTCACATTGTATTTAAAGCACGCAGATAAAGGAGTTAATTTTGACGGAGCTTACGAATACCTAAGATCAGTCAAGCGGACTATTAAACTGCAATCTGATATTGACAATATGAATGACATTCTTACTGATAATAATCTCACGCTATGCATGTACATGTGCCTCGTAAAAAGGTAACTACTAGACTCAATGATAAAGGAGAAATAATGACATCACACTAAAGCTATGTCAACATTTTGAATTGTTTAAAACCTCTTGGACTGCATTTCCTAAATCCGAGAGGCTACACAACACTATCTTACTTATAGCTATACCATTTAGAAAAAGGTGGAGTGTTGCAAAATTAATTACAAATCTTAAAAAGTAATTTGTCGCTGATACCTCTTTTGTTTATAAACGATGAACTAAAAAAATACATCCGACTGACATGGCTGAATGTGTAAATGACTATCTGTGACTGAGAGGCGATTTATCCAATGACCAATACTGACCACAACTTTTCAAAAGGACAAATGCATCTTCTACATACTAATAAGAATGCAGGCCCCTACTCCACCTGTCTAAAAATGCAGGCCCCTACACCACCTGCCTAAAAATGCAGGCCCGTACTCCACCTGTCTGAAAATGCAGGCCCCTACTACACCTGTCTAAAAATGCAGGCCCCTACTCCACCTGTCTAGAAATGCAGGCCCCTACTCCACCTGTCTAAAAATGCAGGTCGTGACACCATCCATCTTAACATGCACGCCCTGACACCATCCGTCTTGACACGCAGGCCCTGACACCATCCATCTTAACATGCAGGCCCTAACACCATCCGTCTAAACATGCAGGTCCTGTATTCACACATACACATATAAACATATACATACACATACACGCATATACATATAACATAGGTCGGGAATTACATTTGAATCGGATTCAGAAACACATTCTACAACTCATATAAATCTGTCTCCGTTTGTAAAACATTAATTTGTAGGACGTCATTAAATGAGAAAATTAATGAATGAATGGTAGGCGTTTTATTTGGGTATCAGGCTAAATCGATCGTTTGAATCTCTTAGAACAGATTATAATGTTTTGAATGCGGAATAAATTAAATGAATTTTCATTATCTGTAAGCTTGCTATTACCTTAAAGCTGAGTTTCTGTTGAGATAGGAAGGTTCACACTGCTAAAACAACGGACCCGAAGCTCGGCAAAATCGTAATAAAAAGTGGTCGTTGATCTGTTTTTCTTTATTACAAATGACTAAATGATTGTCGACAAGATTTCTACGGAATAGATGAAATTTATGTGTACTGCATTCCATCCTTAATCTTCTTAAATCTTCTAACAGAACATATGGTCAGACAGCCACCATAATTAGATAAAAAGAGACCATGATGCTTCTGTAAACTAACTTCGGTAAGTCAAGTGTTGTTTATCATTCACCGAGGAATGATTGAAGTGGGTTTTTTTCAGGTCTCAGTTTTTGTCGGATTAAGTCTACCAACCCTTTTGTTGAAAACTCATGGATTTTACTTAGTTCGTTATTTATATATTTGTTTCATTTCTTCATTATCAATATCCGTGTCAATTAAAAAAAACATACAATGAGGTGTTGTCAGCAAACAGTTTGATTTGGGCTTGGATGTTTTTCACAATATCGTCTATAAAAAGAAGAAACAAAATGATAATTGAATTAAACAGGAAGTAGATCTCATAGAATTTCTCCGGCTAGATTTTATTACAGTAATGCACCTAGAAACATCTGGTAAAATACTTCTATATAAGGTAAGCCACAAAGACCAAATCGAACCACGCCTGAATCGAGGTGATATAGAGAAACTGAGACATAACCCCTCTCGTCCCGCTTCCTATATGATGTTAGCATTATAGTAATAGGTACTAACTCTATTCCATCGCCGTTACTGATATTTTCATGTAGATCATCTTTTACTGTTAACGTCTGTTGAATATGATCTGGCATCATTCACAAATAAAATGATTACATTTTTTTTTTCATTTAATTTTAGGAAGGGTTCTATTTCAATACGCGGGTTACAAATAAAATATGCAAACTTTGCCAACGAAAAAAGCTCATGATCACAACATAAGATTTCATGAGAAGTTTAGGGAAGCGTTATGTTCGCCATCATTATCAATCCCACTTTCCTTGTGCGATATGATGATATATGTGTTCTGTTTTCGTTAGTATACATGATGGGTTAAATTTTTTAACCTTATTCTTGTTCGAGATACTCGGATTTAAATAGCAGGTGTCCTCGATGAAAATGAATATACTACGCCCTTCGGAACACCCGGTCTTCTTTTCCTTTACTGACTAAATCCCCCTGAACACCTGGCCTTATTCTCTCTGTATTGACTAAATCTTCCGAAACACCAGATCTTTTTTCTCTGTATTGACTACACCATCCGGAACACCTTGTCTTATTATTTCTGTATTGATTAAACCATCCGGAACACCTTGTCTTATTATCTCTGTATTGGCTAAACCATCCAGAACACCTGGCCTTATTCTCTCTGTATTGACTGAATCCCAGGAAACACCAGATCTTATTCTCTCTGTATTGACTAAACCATCCGGAACACCAGATCTTATTCTCTCTGTATTGACTAAACCACCCGGAACACCTGGCCTTATTCTCTCTGTATTGACTAAACCATCCGGAACACCAGATCTTATTCTCTCTGTATTGACTAAACCACCCGGAACACCTGGCCTTATTCTCTCTGTATTGACTAAATCCCCCGAAACACCAGATCTTATTCTCTCTGTATTGACTAAACCATCAGGAACACCAGATCTTATTCTCTCTGTATTGACTAAACCATCCGGAACACCAGATCTTATTCTCTCTGTATTGACTAAACCATCCGGAACACCCGGCCTTATTCTTTCTGTATTGACTAAACCATCCGGAACACCTGGCCTTATTCTCTCTGTATTGACTAAACCATCCGGAACACCCGGCCTTATTCTTTCTGTATTGACTAAACCATCAGGAACACCAGATCTTATTCTCTCTGTATTGACTAAACCATCCGGAACACCAGATCTTATTCTCTCTGTATTGACTAAACCATCCGGAACACCTGGCCTTATTCTCTCTGTATTGACTAAACCATCCGGAACACCCGGCCTTATTCTTTCTGTATTGACTAAACCATCCGGAACACCTGGCCTTATTCTCTCTGTATTGACTAAACCATCCGGAACACCCGGCCTTATTCTTTCTGTATTGACTAAACCATCTGGAACACCTGGCCTTATTCTCTCTGTAGTGACTAAACCATCCGGAACACCCGGCCTTATTCTTTCTGTATTGACTAAACCATCCGGAACACCCGGCCTTATTTTTTCTGTATTGACTAAACCATCCGGAACACCTGGCCTTATTCTCTCTGTATTGACTAAACCATTCGGAACACCTTGTCTTATCATCTGTATTGTTTTCAAATGTTTCTGTATAGGTCAGTCAGGATCAAAATTGGCATATCATCAAGCCGTCATCCTTCACTTCTTATTCTTACCAAGTTTGAAATATTTCCTATGGAAATTGAACAAATTATGCTCAAAAATCTAGTTTTCCTATATAAACTACATGTATAGTAAACTTTACCCCCTCCCTACAGGAATATGAGACCCTGGGGCCATGAAATTCAAAATTTTGGTAAAGCACTTTAAGATGCTTCTATTTATGAAGAGTATTTGATTCTACCATATCTTGTTCTTGAGAAGACTTTTGAAATCTGAGTCAATTTGACCCCTTTTAGCCCCGCCCCTCAGGCCCCTGGGGTATGGGGACTGTATAATTCACAAATTTGGTTCATCTTAGACCAGGAAATGTTTCTGCAAAATTTCATTGAAACTGGATCAGGGTTTTTGAGAAGTCGAAAGTGTTCAATTGTTTACACACGCACAACGCATGATGCCGGATGAAGGGTATTAGAATTGGTCACCATTAGACTTTGTCTCTGGTGACCTAATATCAAGAGGTGCATAAGGAATTTTTAACATTTATTACCTCAGTTACCTTTGTTACCTCAGTGGGCCAAACCTCTCCTGTCCCGGGGGATGGAGACTCACTGTTTTGTACAAAATTGATTTCCTTCACCCAAGAATGCTTCATACCAAATTCGGACAAAATTCAATGTTCCTACAGGAGAAGTAGGATTTAAAAGAATTCGTTCTATTTCCCCTTTTTGGGTCCCTGCCCCCAGGTAGCAAAGACCAAATGCTTATACAAAAATTTCTCCACTTCCTCCACAGATGTTTCTGATTGAATTTGAACAAAATCCGCTTTGTCGTTCACGTCTAGTAATTTATAGAAAAGGGTGACAAACAGATGGATAACAGCTGTACATACTATGGTATACAGTATTGTCTGATGGATAACAGCTGTACATACTATGGTATACAGTATTGTCTGATGGATAACAGCTGTACATACTATGGTATACAGTATTGTCTGATGGTTAACAGCTGTACATACTATGGTATACAGTATTGTCTGATGGATAACAGCTGTACATACTATGGTATACAGTATTGTCTGATGGATAACAGCTGTACATACTATGGTATACAGTATTGTCTGATGGATAACAGCTGTACATACTATGGTATACAGTATTGTCTGATGGATAACAGCTGTACATACTATGGTATACAGTATTGTCTGATGGATAACAGCTGTACATACTATGGTATACAGTATTGTCTGATGGATAACAGCTGTACATACTATGGTATACAGTATTGTCTGTGTTCATTCACTTAATTAATCAGATATACATTAACATCATTTTTTCAAAGTTTTATTTGCAAAAAAAAAAAAAAAAGATCAGCAATTACTTATACACATATATTGAAAAAGACAATTCTCATAGTATACATTATACCTTAGTTAACACATGCAAATCTAACATTCAGTATTCAATATTTTGTTGTATCATAATTTATGTGAAAATTGACAATTGATAACTTGCATTGGAATGTGTAAACTAACACAAAATCTGTTCCTAATGACTACATGTATCTACACACTAAGCTAAAGTCCTCCAATGTATTTGATGAGCTGATAATTTCAGCCACTTGTAACAATATTTAACAGAATTATTCTTGATTCTTTGCTCACCACCTCTACGTTTAACAGTATGCCAAGTTGTCTCTTCTATCCTAACTCAATACAAAACTATTTCAATTCACAGGGCATCACAAGTCTCCCAACAAAATATCTGTACCTACCAACTCAACAGGGATACTGCAACTCAATAAGGCTACCACAACTCAACAGGGATACTACAACTCAATAAGGCTACCACAACTCAACACTGATACCGCAATTCAACAGGGATATCTCAACACAACAGGGATACTTTCCAGCTCACCTACACAGCATACAGGTTTACGTCCAGTCTGCCAGATCACCTACACAACATACAGGTTTACGTCCAGTTTGCCAGACCACCTACACAACATACAGGTGTATGTCCAGTCTGCCAGATCACCTACACAACATACAGGTGTATGTCCAGTCTGCCAGATCACCTACACAATCTACAGGTTTACGTCCAGTCTGCTAGATCACCTACACAACATACAGGTTTATGTCCAGTCTGACAGACCACCTACACAACATACAGGTTTACGTCCAGTCTGCCAGATCACCTACACAGCATACAGGTTTAATTCCAGTCTGCCAGACCACCTACACAACATACAGGTGTATGTCCAGTCTGACAGACCACCTACACAACATACAGGTTTACGTCCAGTCTGCCAGATCACCTACACAGCATACAGGTTTAATTCCAGTCTGCCAGACCACCTACACAACATACAGGTGTATGTCCAGTCTGCCAGACCACCTACATAACATACATTCATTTATGTTTAGGGCCGTTTCCCATCTCCTAGCTCATCAAAACAACACAACTCAAATACATCTATTGATTATCTCTGTTATTTCTTGTTTCCAAACATGACCACACACCATGGATGACTCCCTTTCAAACCTTCTCATACAAGACAGGGTTAACCATTTCTAATCCATATGGTACAAGGTATTCTCCCAGCTCCCTGTCCATCTACATAACATAAATATCCCCTTCCATAATTAACAACACAACATCCATTGTAACCTCCTCAAAACTTACCTTCACAAAATTTGAGGTAATTCCTATTTCTAAACCTAATTACACAGCCTTCAGGGTAACCCCATCATCACCCCTCCCACTCATCCTAAACCCCTCAAATCCCACAAACCCCAATCTTCAGCCCTACCTCTCCAAAACACTTTCACAAAATACAAGTTAACTACTATTTCGAAACCTTCCCATAAAACAAGAAGGGCATCTCCAATCTCCAAACCTACCGACACAACATACAAGGAAATCCCCATCTCAGAACCTACCCTCACAACATACAGGAACACCGTAATTTATTTCTTAACATACCCACAAACATACTAGGTCATGTGTTAACAACTATCAAATCTGCAAAATATTCAATGGAGATTATCATCATATTCAAATGATGTATCGGACTAGTTACACTCTCTTGTGCAATAGATTAAAGTGAAGTGTCCATATTAATATGAAATCATGATTGTATTCATTAACACACAATTATGGTAATTTGTCTGTTGATAACCTTAAAACTAAGGATGAAACTGTCCTCAAAACACTTGTCCATAATTCCACTTACAGAAACAGCCTCCAATAATTCATGTTGGGAGTATATTAACATGTGAAATGCCAGAAAAATATAGCTTTCAGGAAAATTAATTGATAACCTTTCCTAACACAAAAAGCTATATAATCCATGCATAATTATAAGCACCAAAGTCATCTATATACCAAATGATACTGCATTGGCATTGTACTTAAGTTTGTGATAAAATTTCAAAATCACTAACAGTAAACCGTACCTTTAAACAGCATCCAGGCCAGGATTTACAATCAATGCTTCAGTTATTGTGTGATACTCACACTAAAACATACTGTTGTACAGCATCCAGGCCAGGATTTACAATCAATGCTTCAGTTATTGTGTGATACTCACACTAAACCATACTGTTGTACAGCATCCAGGCCAGGATTTACAATCAATGCTTCAGTTATTGTGTGATACTCACACTAAACCATACTGTTGTACAGCATCCAGGCCAGGATTTACAATCAATGCTTCAGTTATTGTGTGATACTCACACTAAAACATACTGTTGTACAGCATCCAGGCCAGGATTTACAATCAATGCTTCAGTTATTGTGTGATACTCACACTAAACCATACCGTTGTACAGCATCCAGGCCAGGATTTACAATCAATGCTTCAGTTATTGTGTGATACTCACACTAAACCATACTGTTGTACAGCATCCAGGCCAGAATTTACAATCAATGCTTCAGTCATTGTGTGATACTCACACTAAACCATACTGTTGTACAGCATCCAGGCCAGGATTTACAATCAATGCTTCAGTTATTGTGTGATACTCACACTAAACCATACCGTTGTACAGCATCCAGGCCAGGATTTACAATCAATGCTTCAGTCATTGTGTGATACTCATACTAAACCATACCATTGTACAGCCATAAACCACATGCAATATGTAAAGTGTATCTACGACAAAGAACATACAATCAAGTTTGCTATTTCCTAATAAGTATTGGCTAATTATTCTAATGCACTACAGTTCGCAAGTTTACAAAAAAATATTGACAAATCACAGATTAAAATCAATTTTAGCAGTTAAAGAAATGTAAGTCTACTGATTTTGGAGTTCAAAATTTAATTTGCTGTCCTAGAGATTCTTTTGTTTGGAGTTATGATAAACATAAGTACCAGTTAAATTAATTAGATAAATAGTGACAGTCAGCACACAACCCATATCAATGGCACACAAAAACATGAACATATGTGATACTCATGGTGTGTATATGACACAAATAATTAGTGGCAACACCTCAAAGTCTTCAAACAGTACACCAACATTTACATCTGTTCCCTACTTATAGAGATACAGAAAAGGAAGAATAAATAAAAGTTATATGGTTTAAAACATCCTAGAAAATTCAAATGACATTTTCTGAAATTGTAACAAGATCCAGCATATAATGTCAACAGATAAGTATGTACATCATTCCCAGGTGATGGGGAACAGTGTTTGTTAGTGGTCCCTTAATTCTAACTCTGATGAACTACACAACTATCATACACTCTGGAACAACTTCAATACCTAGCCTACAACCACCTACCAGGACTAGCTTGAGACAAAAAAGGACAACATCTGCACGCCACAAGAGTTGGAAAATGACCATCACAATTTTGAATATCTTATTCTTAATTCTTGATTAGCAATTTGTAAACATTGATGCTGGCTATCACAGCTGCAGAAGAAGAGTAGTGGTATATTACCTGTATGTTTGTACATATAGTTATAACTTCTAGCCCAGAACAATCGGTACAGAGAAATTAAGATAGTTATTGTTATGTAACTATGCAAAATTGCTTTTAATTTCAAAGTCATTTGGTCAGCAGGAGGTATTATAATTGGAACATCTTTTCAAAAAAAAAAAAAAAAATTAAAAAAAATTGAATTTAAACCTTGATAGTATTGTTAACCTGGAAGGTACTGAAAATCT
>NW_026782518.1:0-92500 GCF_031769215.1 Ylistrum balloti | reverse complement strand
GGTTATTTAAGAGTTATAACTGGAAAAATAATACCTGTTTGGTTTTAAATTGTGTAAAGGGTTGTTGGCAAAACTTTCTAATACTGGAGGAAAATAGTTTCAAATTTCATTTGTATATAGGTATAGTTTATTTGACTTTGATTTCAGATTACGTCAAATGATTACCAACCTACACATACAGAGATGTACTCTGATAGGTGATCACTTAATGAAACCTTAATCATGATACAAGACCCTTAATACTGAAGAATACACGGTAAGAAATCTCTAAAAGATGTCTCAAAATTCTGACACATGACTGATAAAGTTATTCTTCATTTTGTAAAAGATTTCAAACAAAGCCATGTAAATCTTCACACTTCAGCCTTAAATGTCTCAAAATTCTGACACATGATCTATGAAGTTATTCTTGATTTTACAAAAGATTTCAAACAAAGCCCTGTAAATCTTCACACTTCAGCTTTAAATAATGAGCAGAGTATGAATACAGAATAAAGACAGTTGTTGACATGATAACTCCAATGAAGTGGTTATTCCACTACCAGAGTTATAACTGAGAACAGGTAAAATTGTTCAGACTAACTAAAGTGTCATTGCTAAGTCCACTAATTGGCTAGTATCTGGATGTCTTTGTAGTATTTGTGTACCACTACCCAACTACAAAATCAAAGTTAAGCAACATTTGAAGCAGATTCCAGGAACCAAGAATAATGATGTTTTAATACATAAAGACTACTTAGGAGTTTGTGGTACTGATTTGGGAATACCACTTTCTCAATTTTACTGAACATCAGTTCAAGAATAAGCACCTTCTAGCTTATTTCACTACTTTTCATGACATTATTTACCTATAAAATAAACAAAGTCACTTATCATTATGAACAGATTTCATCAACCTCACATGATTAACAAACATCCCTGATAACTATAATAATACCTGGAAATATGTTGTAAAACTTCTATACATCACATGATTGTTAAATCTTTCTGAAAATACAACCTGAAATTTTCTCATTCAAATCCTGAAATACTCATGTTATCCTTCAGCATATGTTGAAAGAATTTCATCATCAATTCATGTCTAAAAAGATAGAATTTCAATATGTAAAATAAAACTTCAGAATATTTTCATATTAAGATTTAGGGGACAGTTACCCGTTATTCTATAATTGTAAGTTAAATGGCGCATCTGGACATTACAGTCACAGTATCTGGAGAACAGATCACTAAAACTTGGAACAGTATCATTTCAATGTAGCTAATTGATGATAAATTAATCAATATTTATTTCATAAAATTAATTATTTCATATATGACTGTTGACCAGCAACATTGCACACAATAATAACATCAAGTAAAATATGTATTTAGACTCTAAACAAAAAACACACAAAAAATGAAATCCAAACACACCCATCCTTCCTCACACATTCTGTACAACTTTTTGTCAAGTATGTTTTCGCTAATTTAACCATTTTAATCCAATAGGATAGATTCAGTCTTCCAGATATACCACTCTACACATCATTTTCATCAATTTAGAAATAAAAATTTCATAGTTTCTAAATGATTGATTTAATAAGCTATATCAAACTCACCTAAATCTTTTCTTTAAAATTCATAAAATCTTTCAGGTAGTTATTTCTGACATGGTATGAACCAGGAGGTAACCAGTACAGACACAAGTTTGTTAAAAAATGCCATACACAACTACATTTGTATAACCAACAATATCGCTAGACAACAGGTGAAATATGTCGCCTAGAAAACAGTAAAATGTGATGTCTAGATGACAGGTGAAATGTGACATCTAGATGTAATTTGGAGATGATGTCATGGTCTAGGATGATAATGCTTCATGAAATATACACGATGATTTGTGGCAGCTAAATATGGCAGGGAGAACCAGCATTGTGTTAATCTGGCCGAAATATTGGGATCTTTGGTAGGAACTCAATCAGCAGCACCTGTAACACACAAAATATCATATACAAATACTATACAGTATGTCATTTACAAATATCATACAATAAGTCATCTACAAATACTATACAGTATGTCATATATAAATATCACACAAAATGACACATACAAATACTTGATAGTATGTCATATACAAATATCATACAATAAGTCATCTACAAATACTATACAGTATGTCATATACAAATATCACACAATAATCATATACAAATACTTACAGTATGTCATATACAAATATCACACAATAAGTCATATACAAATACTATACAGTATGTCATATACAAATATCATACAATAAGTCATATACAAATACTATACAGTATGTCATATACAAATATCACACAATAAGTCATATACAAATACTTGATAGTATGTCATATACAAATATCACACAATAAGTCATATACAAATACTATAAAATATGTCATTTACAAATATCACACAAAATGACACATACAAATACTATACAGTATGTCATATACAAATATCATACAATAAGTCATATACAAATACTATACAGTATGTCATTTACAAATATCACACAATAAGTCATATACAAATACTATACAGTATGTCATTTACAAATATCACACAATAAGTCATATACAAATACTATACGGTATGTCATTTACAAATATCACACAATAAGTCAAATACAAATACTATACAGTATGTCATATATCAATATACAATATATATCACAAACACCACATGATAGGTCATATACAAAATATACAAATAAAACATCTATCAATGTACATCCATTTCTCATCCCAATGGAGACCGTATCAATGAAATTGATTATAATCTTTACAAGAAACGTAGAAGTTAACATGTTTTGAAACATTCATAAAAACACATGTATGCATCAGTATTTCAAACGAATCATTTGTCACAATTAAATTCCTCCTAGTGTAGAGACAAATTTGATGATAAAGCAAAAAATGGTACAGAGCTTGTTCTTAACACTATTTTGCTTTTTATGACGATCAAAAGTCAAAACATATGTTACAGTGAAGTACTTCTGAACAAGTTCTGATAGGCAAAGTCAAAAATGGAGGTTGTACACTTGTCTTCTTAAGATTTACTCACACACTTAAGAATCCTCTATAAAACAGTACAGGAAATAAAATTGAATGTGCTCCAGAAATGACTAAGTAAACAGACAGATGTACTTAAACAAGGACAACATGAATTCTAGTAGTATATGTACGCATCCTAAAACTAGAATCTGGGTCTGGTTTGGATGTCATCTGTGTCCTTTTGTCTGTGGCTTGTTGGCTGTCTCAGTGAAAGGGTATGTTACTAGATCTTATCAGCAAAATAAAATAATACAAATAACCTCCTAGAACCTATCAACTTATATTGTAGAAAGTTTTTATGCAATTGAAATAAATTTCGGACAATTAGGACCACATAAACAAATTCTGTATGGGCAGATGTGTTGATGACCAAACCTTACTTCATTGTGAAGAGATTAAAACAGAATTGATCTTTAGAAGACTTACGTATTCCATCATACTACTGGAATCACAGCGTTGTTTACTGAGCCGCCAGTGAAGCCCCAGCTGAAAACAATATACAGATAATAGCGACAAATTCATTGATGACATGTTAAGTGTATAGGTATGTTGCAATGGTTAATTTTCTACTTACTGTACAGTTGTTTTATTACCCTGGACAAATACTTCATGTTTGTCCTCGGTTTTGTTTGTATGTATATTCATTGGTTTCCATTTTGATCTGTGATTTTGATTTGTTACAAATTGTGTGCTGGATATTTATTTTTCATCTTTCTTGAATGACCAAAAAATAGCAAATTTCATTCCTCAATATTATACCCTTTAATATAAGTATTTGCACGTTTTCTTTGAAAAACAACTGCTTTTCGACAGAATAAAGTTTTCCCAAACTAAGAATGTGAATAAAGATCTTAACACTAAGAAAAAACTTACTTTGTGATATAACCGTGTGTTTTCCCAGTCAAGAACTTTCTCTATTGCATGTCTTGTCTGAAAAAAAGGCAACAGACGAAAATATAACAATTACGATTTTTTTTCGTTAGTTATATGACATCATATTTGCTATTCAAATCTAAACACTTGTTAACAACACACATCTCAAAGTAATTATAACTAGAGCACCAGTGAAACTGAGGAATGTTCCCTAAAAAGGAGAATGCCACAGAAATGGACGTGTCGCCTCCCCAGCAAGGTTTCTGGAGATTTATGGAACAATAGTTGTAGATATTCATTGTATTTATTTCATCTATATAATTTGTCCATTTGTTTGAGATGTGATGTGTAAACTTGCTAATTAGATGGATAGTGTCGAAGGGAAATGAATCCACACAATAGATTAACCCTATTAATACAACATAATGTTTTTATTTCAATTTTAATTTTTTTAAAGATAGTTAAAGATGTTAATTTGCAATAATTTCCATGTCGTGTATATGTATCAATATTTGTCATGTGTAAATGTTAAAGCAAGGAAATAAATATCATTTGCAGTACATCATGTTATTGTTCAAAGAAAACTCAAGTAATCACACAAAACCAATTCTCTTTTTACAGCTACAATGACCTTGACCTCTGACCTATTGACCTCAAAAGCAATCTTACGCAAGTGCCTTTGGTAACGTTACTGTATGAAAAGCAAATTCTCTACTCAAAGTAGTAGTGACCTTGACCTTTGATCTTTAAATATGAAAAGCAATCCCCAGCAAGTCCCTTTGGGAAGGAAGCATTGCATGAAATTTCAGTGTAATTGTCTCAAGAAAACTCAAGCAATCGCATGAAAACTAATCTTCTCTACATTTTGTATATGGAAAGCCTGTCCTTGACCTTTGCTCTTCAAACTTCAAAAGCAATCATAAGGAAGCGCTTTTGGTTAGGAAGCACTGTAAGAAGTTTGATGTTGATCAGCCAACAGGAACTGAAGTTATCGTGAAAAAAACAATTTCCTATTTATGGTAACACTGACTCTTGTACTCTTTTCAGGCAACCTTTGGCCTTTGGACCTGTAAAGTTATATCAAGCAAGCACTTCTGATAAGGAAACACTGTATGAAGTTTGAGCTTAATCGGCAAAAGTGAACTAAGTTATCATGAATAAAACATTTGTGTGGACAACGGCACTGATGACAACACTATTGACATAGTAATACAAATAACATCAGTATAATCAGTGGTTTGAAGAAATAATCTGGAGCAACCTTGCCCAGAATTACATACCCTTTTACTGAGACAGACAACAGGCCACAGGGAACATCCCAGGGTACAGCAGCAACAAATACAGCCACAGAAGAGCCACTTGACATTGACTGGCAGGGCCTTCTTCAGCACACTGTTTAATCGTATCACTGTGGCCTTGTACTCTTCTGGAGCAACCTGTCACCAAATAGCATCATGGATGAGGATAAGGCAAACAAAACATGAGGTCCAAAGCTGATCTAACACATTGCACAATTTTTTTCAGTTCAACCTTTCTGATAACTTTTTTAACACTAAGAAATATCTATAACATATGATGTCTGATAAAAATTCAATCAATAATCACACTTGTATACCTTGCACTCACAAATTTAAAACTCCAAATCATTTTTAAGTATGTATATCTTAACTACAGAGAATATGAGATAAATTTGAAACTAACATTGGCACAAAATACGCATACACAATTGTAACATGTTGCAAAGCCTTAAAAATCAACAGACCATAGCAGTTATAACTTGTCCAGTGCCCATATAATAAGTGCTTTATGATTGAAATAAAATGTTACCTGGTAGTTTTCCTAGCATTTATCTTTATGACCCTTTCATTATGAGCAATGTAAATCTGACCTCGTTACTTTGCCATGTGATGACTTCTTATCTAATTGTGAAAAATTTTTGTTAAGACATGTACTTAAGTTTTCAACTTGGTCACCTTGACCTTCTGTTGTTATATTGATTGATTTTTGGCTTCTTATTCAATTCTGGACAATTGTGCTTTAATAAGAGCAATAAAATTGGATATAAAGTTAAGTGAGACCTTGACTTTTGACCTTGACATAAAAAGTTATGTGATTATACAGTTTTTCCTATTTTGTGACCATAATTACTACAGTTCATCAAAATCTGTGCTCTATATTGGTCGTACATGTACAGCAATGACAACACACTATAATATCAAAGACAGACAAAAACATAGTTCAATTACCTTTGCTGAAAGACTGGTGGGGAATTCTGTATCAAATCTGTTACTGAGACCAAATCTGAATATATAAATATAAATATATCATAAATAGATTTACTATATCCTGTTTGTTCTACATATACAAACCAATATAATAATGCTGAGTTATACATAATCACCTCATCCCATTCAACAGTCCTCTTGTAATATCTCCTTTGAATTTCTTTATTTGCAACTGAGTTTGACTAAAAAATAAGTCTTCTAAGTTATCCTTCGCAGAATGAAAATTGGGAAATGAATATTTAGTTATAAAGACGAATTATATGAACCTGGAATCTACACATACAATTGTAGTCATGAACTATAGAAAAACTGGAGCAAGGCAGCTGTATTGTTATCTAGGCTTGACTCAGTAAGGCTAAGACACTAAGAAGATTATAAATGTAAAATAGCAATAAAAGGATTTTTAAGACGGCTGGAAAGATGTTGACCATATAACAGATTCACTATCATTACATGTGTAATGGCTGGACAGTAATTACCATAACATCATTATGTACTGATCATATCTGGGTGGTCCTAACATCACTATGTACTGATCATATCTGGGTGGTCCTAACATCATTATGTACTGATCATATCTGGGTGGTCCTAACATCATTATGTACTGATCATATCTGGGTGGTCCTAACATCATCATGTACTGATCATATCTGGGTGGTCCTAACATTATTATGTACTGATCATATCTGGGTAGTCCTAACATCATTCTGTACTGATCATATCTGGGTGGTCCTAACATAATTATGTACTGATCATAAATGGGTAGTCCTAACATCATTATGTACTGATCATATCTGGGTGGTCCTAACATCATTATATACTGCCATATCTGGGTGGTCCTAACATCATTATATACTGATCATATCTGGGTGGTCCTAACATCATTATGTACTGATCATATCTGGGTGGTCCTAACATCATTATGTACTGATCATATCTGGGTGGTCCTAACATCATGTATTGATCATATCTGGGTAGTCCTAACATCATTATGTACTGATCATATCTGGGTGGTCCTATCATCATGCAGGGTTTTCCATAATTTTGTTAGTAGTAGGCTGTGTAGTGAAAGTAGGAGGCTGGGCTGGGCTGGGCTGGGCTGGCCTGCCGTGTATGTGTAGTCATGTATGGAACATTATTACGGAACTGGATTGGTGTAGGCGGCCAAATGAACAAAGTAGCCGGTCAAATTTGCTGGCGACCGGCTGTTATGGAAAACCCTGATAACAACAATCTCTCATATAGAACAGTTCAGAATACACATATATAACACAGGGTTTTCCATAATTTTGTTAGTAGTAGGCTGTGTAGTGAAAGTAGGAGGCTGGGCTGGGCTGGCCTGCCGTGTACGTGTAGTCATGTACGGAACATTATTACGGAACTGGATTGGTGTAGGCGGCCAAATGAACAAAGTAGCCGGTCAAACTGGCCAACGACCGCCTCTTATGGAAAAACCTGATCATGTACTGATCATATCTTGGTGGTCCTAACATCATGTATTGATCCTATCTGGGTGGTCCTAACATCATTATATACTGATCATATCTGGGTGGTCCTTGCATCATTATGTACTGATCATATCTGGGTGGTCCTAACATCATTATGTACTGATCATATCTAGGTAGTCCTAACAACATTATGTACTGTTCATATCTGGGTAGTCCTAACATAATTATGTACTGATCATAAATGGGTAGTCCTAACATCATTATGTACTGATCATATCTGGGTGGTCCTAACATCACTATGTACTGATCATATCTTGGTGGTCCTAACATCATTATGTACTGATCATATCTGGGTAGTCCTAACATCATTATATACTGATCATATCTGAGTAGTCCTAACATCACTATGTACTGATCATATCTGGGTGGTCCTAACATCACTATGTACTGATCATATTTGGTAGTCGTATTAGTAACCATTTCAAAAGTTTTCACTGAAATTTCACAGCTATCTTCAAACAACATGGGCCTAATTAATGTACACAGTCCTTGTCATGGTAAATGACAGAGTAGTGATATGTTAGGCGATAAGTCTTGTAAATGTGCAGCAGGCATAACACAAATAGATTGTGCATTTCTGCAGTGCATAACCACAGTGCCTCAAGTGAGACTGCCAACTAAGATGAATAAGATACAACAGTTAGATCATCTTCCATTGACATATACACTGCTGATGCTGCAACATAGTACCCTTATCTATGTAGTAAGTATACTGCCAAATCAATTACACAACAGAAATTCCCAGACAACTTCAACTTTTTATCTCTAAATGCAATGTTCATAAGGAATAGGAGGCTGCAGTTTTTTTCATATAGAAAAGATTTCACTAAATTGTCCCTTTAAACACTTAAATAGGGATACATACACCATTAAAAGTTATTGGACTTCTGCATCAGATACATAGAGGATATTCTTTGTTTCTGCATGAATAACAATAATTTCATAGAGTGGGGTGGAAAATTATATGTTTTCTGAATGAAAAGCAAAAGGGATAATTACAAATTTATCATCCCATGAGGTGAAATAGAACGGTGATTCCTCAACAAACAATAAATATTCTATTCTATTTTTTTAGCCTTTCATTGATGCCAGTTTGAGTTTACAACTCTCTCTATATCTGAAATTCTATCACCACTGCTCCACCAGATATACTAGGTATTTATATACAAAATGTAGTTTCACATTTAAGACACATATCAGGTGCAGGTGACCCTATACCTTTTTACATACATTCTAGTAATCGAACCCTGGATGGATAGGTGAAAGGTAACTGTGTTACCACTACACCACCCGACCCAACCACCCTGATGTTTGCAATTCATACTGGAATAATTGATATTTTCACTGCAAACGCCATGATTTGATTGGTAAAAAATTAGCGAAAGTATCAAAACTTTTTGTTTTCATTTATCAAAAGAGACTACTATACTAAAATCAGAGATACTATATGTAACCATGGTAAAATACTAGTCGTGATTCTGTGTATATTGCTCCTGTTCTACATGTGGTAAAATGTATTCTAACATACGCTGTTATCAAGTAAGAATGGCTAAATAAAAAAAAAAAAAATTATATGCAGGAATTATTTGATCGAAAACCAACTCATTCAAACTTTGCTTCATTTGTATCTGAACAGGAAAATTAGTGAAAATCAATGCAGTAGCTATAAAAAACTGTTACATCATCACTGGAAAAGTCATGTGTCAGCAGATGTTAGAAAGAATTAATCTGATGTAACAATACTTACTTGGCCTCAACATTTTTGAAATCACTATTTCAAAAGAATAGATGATTTCATATATGTGAATCAGGAAATATCAGAATTTTGAGCAACTAACTTTTGTCCATTTATCAAAATAAGGAAGTAGTTGTCTGCATAGTTCTTATTGTATAGATTTTATCATACCACAGTATTTCCTGCTCATGTGTAATACAAATGTGTTGTTCACAACATGGCACAAGTGTTCCAACAAACACTTTGAAATTTTCTGTATTCAGCTACAATATATAGAATGCAAAGCAGCATAGTAAAAACTGAATATTTGGAACGCAAATAGAGTATCATTTCAATAATTTTATTTTTTGTATGTGTAATTTTACTTATTGTGTTTTTATTTACATGAATTAGCTTATTTACCAAGTTTGGCATAAGCATTACTATTAATAATAGTTCTGCATTTAAGGACTAATCACTGCTTTGTGTAATCAATTATAGTTACTGAAATATAGGGTCATTTGAAGCAGAACATAAGGTTATTTGAAAAATATTTTTGACATGGTCCAATAACTAATGCATCTTTTTACATTTTTACATAAAAAACTATTAACTTTACTTTCAGGATTTTTGTACAAATCACAAACTTTATCATCTCCATTGTTTATTAATTGCTTATAGTATGGCTATAAAATATAACACAGGTAAATTCATGCTCACATGTGGCATTTGCACTAAATGCTGCCACTGGCTATATACTGAAGCCAGTGGAAAACAATGTTGGTTATATAAATTTTGATTTTCCCACAAAATTGAAGAACAGAAATTAACATTCCCTATGCAATCATATATATTATCACAATGGCTATTTGTTGGTCATGTCAAAAAAAGACCCTATTTTGTTGCGAATCTTAAACAAACTTTATGTCTTTCTATTTCGTAATGACCTTGCATTCGAATAACTAACTGAATAATTAAAGCATTAACTATTCCTCAAATGCATGACTATTACCCCATAAGTGGAACTGTGTCCAACCTGTTTACATGGATGTAACATTAACGTCTCTGTTTACTTCAGCTGTCAACTAAAAAGACCATAGAAAATGAAAGGTTTTGATTATTTCTAGTTGATCAGGCAAAGGGGAATCGTTTTCCAATACTTTCTCCAATAAATGTCTGCTTCTGTCGGTCTGTTCTCTTTACACACATGTAGCATGCACATCCGCTTCCATTACGACACAATGACAACACAGCTCTAACGACAAGTGGTCATATGGTCTAACACTGATCCGCTGTAAATTATAGGCGAACCTTATCCCTGTTGTATCGAAACTTACATTGTCACATTCCCGGCTCCCCTTACGAGTATGGGATCGGGTACCACTAACTCCTGACTATCGCTAGGAGGACCTTCATCGTCATCTTCTTCGTAAATCGTATCGAAGTCAGCCATTGCTTTCTTCTACTACACGTTCTTACTTGTGCTCAAACTCTGTCTACGTCATCAAATCATGTGTTGAATCTTCAAGAAGAAAGTGAAAGTAGGGACAATGATTTTGTTATTAGTACATGCAGGGACGTATAATACAGTATTATACGTCCCTGGTACATGTTGGTAGTTGTATTTAAATACCTGAAAACGTATACGAGTGTTATCGGAAATTTTAAGGAGTTTTTGAGGAAGTTCAAGACCTCAATTCAGCGAGAATTTATCACGCCGTGTAACTTAATTCATTTACAATTTCATAAATCCTGCGTGGATTAAAAGTTTTCCTAACTTTTCTAGTATTATCGTTCAAAATAATCTATTTACAAATACATGTTTTAAGTGAATTTTTGTCGTTATATTTCTGCCTATACATGTCATAAGCACTTAGGAATTTCTGAAATACATGCCCTTCTAGTTAAGTGTGATAGGCTCTGTAGCGTTTTCACTGGTTGCGTCGACTAGAAATCGATTTGTGATGTCACAAATATGAAAAAGTACGCAAAAAAGGCTACCTCAATTTGTTTTTATCATCTACATTTACTTTGAAAAACTTTTTTTAAACTGTCACTTTCCTGAATGATCTGATGAGAAGTAACTAAATTTGTCTATATTTCATAAGAAGTTTTAGATGAAGTTCGCCTCGAAATGACCTTTCGCTATAGGAAACTTCCACGACAATATAATCCTATACAATATATATCTATGGGTTCAATGTGAGACCACGGACTTAAAATAATGCCTTGTTATATCAAATATCAACTGTATAACAGAAATATATCTGTTTTTTTCCAAACCTGAAAAAGCTCGATAATTCCTAAGATATGATTTAATATGATATACCAACTTCTTCATTCCCAACGATGACGAGTATGCGATAAGTCAATAATGAGTTAAATTAGTATTATTGAGTGAAATGAGTGGATACTGAGTAGAATGAGTAAATATTGCATACATAATGAATATTGAGTAAAATGAATCGATATTGAGTAAAGAAGTAAACAATTTATTTTCTTACATAATTAGTAACATCGGGGAAGTATTGAGTAGAATGAGAGTGAAATTGGTATAGGATTAGTAAACAACGAACAAATGTCAGGGAGTAGATATTGGGTAAATAATGATAGAAATCAGTAAATAATTATTACTGTAATAAAATAGGTCATTTCATATAAAATAAGCCAATATAATAAAATCATGACGGAGTTATCTCCCTTGTGTATACGAATGAATCAGTAATTTTTTGTAGAATGGAGACAAAAGGGGACAAAACATGAATGCATAATCATATTTTTCTTAATGTGGAAATCTTTTGTTTTTCATTATATAGTTTAGATATTTTTTATCAATAGTAACTTCAAAATGAAATCTTTATACAGTTATACTTGTCCTGTTTAAATAGTTTCTCAACCATTCACTTCGCACGTGGATGTAACCTTAGTATATACTAGGCGTAACATACGGTTCGGGAGAGCTTCTCTTTAGCTCGATTGGTTGAGGTCCCGGGTTCGAATCCGAATCATTTGGAAATCAATAATTAACCCTGAACATCACACGGTGGCTTTACTTGAAACAATGGTTGGTCACAAGCACCAAATCTGACAGAAAATGCACTGCGAGACTGGGGTTCAAACCCGCACCCTGCGGCTGATATCGTATCAACTGAAATAGCCGGTCGCCGACTATTGACCAAGTCCAGTTCTGCTATACAAACGTACAGCGTCTACCGACCGATAAAGTATTACAAACACAAATTAGACTAATATGAGTATACAGGTTGTAAATGAATGACTTAAGATCAAACTAGTTTGTATAATTACACTACAGTTTTGCTAATTATAATTAGCTTTCTCATTCAATGTCATATCCAAAATTGACGAAAGGAATATAGTAGGTCACATTTTTGTTGAAAGATTAAAAGTTAATGATGTTTACTCAGTGTAACGACACCCGGTGACAGGGTCGGTAACCCGTGACGAAAACAATGGTCGAGATCGACACACATGCTCGCGGTTCACTGCTCACCAAGGAAGCACTGGTCACAGCTTGGTCGTAATGGTGAGGTCAATTACCGTGAAATAGTAGTCGTTGGGAGTGTAAGAAGTGGTCGTAATACGGAATAGTGGGGTGGTCGTAATACTGAAGCGACCAATACAAAGATATATAGTGAAAAACGGGTCTGAAAAAAGTGCCCGTAATAGCGGGTTGGTCGTAATTTTGAGGTGGTCGTTAGGTAAGGTTTCACTGTACAAACAACGCTAACAGTACTTTATAACTCTTTATTTATTCACAAATATAGTATCGTAGATAAATCCCGTATAGATAGCGCTACAAGTAATTATCGTTGTCTAGACACTCATGTGACATTTCCTAAAGATATGCAAAACGATACGTCATCGAATTGTTTTATCAACGTTACTCTCTCCGAGCTTGAAATTTTAACACAGCGAATTTAAAGAGCTCTCGATACCTAGAGACAACAGCAGTGATTGGTCTTTTGTGGAGACGTAATGTAATCCCCTACCTTTGTCCGCTAATCCGTAAATAATCATAAAGAGAAAGAAGACTCCTTTCTTCAAACGGCATTTATTTTCAATAAAGTTAAATAAACAAGTTATCTACTTTCAATTATGGTCACAACTTGGGAGAGTGTACAAGACGATTTGAGACTTCTGAACAAAGTGTCGAAGCAGAATCTATAACGGAGATGAAAAAATACTACAAAGCTTCTTCCTCCTGACTCAAAATTCTTATTAATCTATTTGAATTAATTTACAGCAATATTCAGTTTGATAGGTGTGTATTTTGTTGTTTAATTTTCAAACGATCAGAACGTCAACATTGGAGCTCCCATAGAGTGACGAGCACTGGCGGACTGAAAGGGAAACAGAATTTCACATGTTCAATCCAATTCTAACATTAAGATAATGGGTTATTGCACTACCCTTGTCGTTCTGGTCAGGTGTTCCAAACATGGCGGATACAGTCGTGCCACCGATCTGCGGGTGTGGTGCCAAGGACGGCGGTCTCTTCTGCAAAGATTGTGAATGTTTCATATGTCCAGATTGTTTGGTGGATAAACACAAAAAACATGACTTTGCCAAAATTAATGATGTGGCCAAATCTAAACGTACGCAACTGAACGAAATTGTAGCGGAGGGAAAGGGCTCTTTAGTTTCTCTATTGCAAACAAACCTTGCATTCATACAGGAAAACATCGACCTGGAGGTCAAGAATTATGATATAGTTTTTGGACAAATTTGTAATAGAGCTTCATTTCTGGAGAAGGAGATGGCTAGTTTGAAGGAAAGCTACTCCCAACAATTACGGGAATTTTCAACAGGACGGAAAGATTATCTTCATGGTTTCCAAACTTTATTGTCCGAAGTACTGGAAGGTGTCCTGGAATATCCAGCAGCGGACGATTCCGATCAGAACGAAGATAAAAACGTACGGGTGATTACACTGGAGATGAAACTGCAAAGGGCACTGTCTATGGTTGCACAGGTATCAAAGTGGCCGACATCCCCGTGTGTCGAATTGACGTATCCGGACAGTGATCAGTCGCCTGGTGAAGAATTCTCCGCATTAAAAACATTGTTTGGGACAATCAAACAAATACATCATACAATGAAGGAGAACGTACCTACTGAAACTTTGAACAGCAACGGTAGTTCGTTTTCTGATAGCATTAAGGAAACTCAGGATACATGTGTATCTGTTTTGGAGGTAGAAGGTGCTATCTGCATCGATGAAATGTTTCCGGTTTCATTTTCGAATGAAGTATTTGTAAAGAGTGGGAAATCATTTTACAGGACAAATACAAACAAATGTACGCTGTTTATGTCGGATGTAAAGGATGTTACCATGGCGACAGACGGGACAGTTCTTGTTATCAAGAACGATGACACGTGCATACACCAGGTATGTCCTAATGGGGTTTCCCGGGTTTTCGCGAATATGTGTCCCTGTCAACCTCACCACGTTTTCATTTCCAAGTCAGGGAATGTCCAGGTTGTCATTCAAGAGGTTGGACATCATCCTGTTATTCTCGCCGAGTTCAATAAGTATGGAATAAAGGTTAGTGACGTACACGTTGAAGATATCGACCTTTCTTTTGTCCGCTTCCGGAAAGATATGTTCGGACATTTGTATTACATCAAAATGTCGTATTTCCCATTAATGGAAAGTGTGCACGTGCTAAAGGAAAATAAATCTGACCACGAAAACTACCACATTACGGGGATATTCGGTTATGACCCTTCTGCTGCATGTAGACCCATCGATGCATGTTTTGATGATGAAGACAGGCTTATCATTGTGGACCACAAAAACAATTCTGTCTACCTCCAAGATAAGGAAGGGCGGTTAGAACTGATGTTAGTGGCACCACAACAACATCTCCTGTCGTCACCGAGATCAGTGCTTTTCGTCAGAGATCAGCTGTGGGTTGCATGTGACGATAGAAAAAATTACATATTCAATTATAAACAGCTCGTGACGGATAGTCAGAAAGAGGTAGAGGGATTGATTTCAAAAAGTTGAAGGTGTTCATGTTGTGATAATAATTTTAGTACTTTACTTTCCATGCTCAAGAAATATGAGGATTTGAAATTAGGCCTATTCTCTGGATATAATGCTAAAATCAAACAAATGTTTTCATTGGCGATACAACAAGGAGAGGAACCTCGACATCTTATTTTCGAACCCGTTCTAATTTTAGTATACCGAAATCTTATATCTGCCAGAACGCTGCTTTCAGTCTCCAGGCAACTGCCTAAACACAGAACGGAAAAGGAATGGAATTGAGGTATAGAAACGTTTCATTAGTATATGTAAGATATGTACCCAAACAATTACAATCACTGCTGATTGGAGATTTGAAGCTATTTTTATATCAAAGTTTAGGGGGAGATTAGATATCCTAACGTATAATGAAAAAAAAAATAAATACGTGTACACATGTATCTATAAGACGTTTTTAAAACCACGATTTAAATCTACAGTTGATATTGTCTCTTATCTATAACTTATAACTTCGATACAAATGACATAAATTTAATCTTGATAAAAACCTTCCCGGATTTTTTATTTATACTAACGTGTGAGATACTCTCGGTAGGTGAAAAATAAAACGTTTTATTGCTGTAAAGTGTTTGTAGTTCTTTCCTCTAACCGGTCTTACAGGAATAAAATGTGTCTACGTAATACGCCATTTTACCTATGCTTGTATCTTCGTATGGAGCTCAGCCATGCCTATTTCATCTCCTTGGTCGATTAAAAAATATTCAAAGTCACTAAATATATAATATATACGACATTGACGTGTGTGTGTGGAAGGGGGAGGTAGTTACGATAAGTGTAATGCTGAAGATATTACTTTGAAAACAAAAACGAAATTCGAAACGAATTCGAAAAAACTATGACAAAATAAGAGCAAAAGACAGCCAAGGAGAATAAGAACTGGTGTTCCGAAAGAGTGAACATCTTCTGCTTCATCGACGACATCCGTAAAAGCCCATACAAATTCGAATCAACTACGACATGTTAAAACCATAGGTTGGTGATGGAGGAAAGTTTCTATCTAGAAATGGAAAATTCATCGTAGGGAACCTAGAATTATCACATTTATCATACAGCTTAGTGGAAAGCGGTCTATGTTGGTTTCTCTATAGGAAAAGATCGAGGTAATCGGCTGATATAGAAGTCTGTCGTGTTCATATATGTCTTGTTATACCATCAATATACATGTACAACAGACTTCGCAAGGTTTTTGTGACCTTTTCTGAAAGTGTTTAGATGAATTCCGCCACGTATGAAAACAAAAACAAGTCAGCCAAGAGTGGGACACAGTTATTTCCCAATGGTATGTCATTGGGAAGATCATATTACCAAACTCGACCAAGATATTGTCCATCAGAAATTCAATCATATATTTATAATTTCTCCATTATAGTTTACAAACATCTTTCTTGGAAAAGAAGCTTAAACAATAGAGCGAGAAATACCAAGAAAATGCACGTGTTTAATCCAATGGCTGTTTAATAGATAGGGATTTATAGTTATACCGGTGTATTAAACAAAATGTTCACATTACCTAGCCTCCAACATTATCTAACTGGACAATTACCCCCGTATCGAAAGATCGGGCAAAATTGTGTTTGTGCTGTGTCTGTGGTCAACTTTAACCTTGCCTATAACTACTGCATTGCAAGAGGTAAGGCTTTCATCTTTAGCATGTGTGTTCCTTTCCTGTAGTACGAAAAGTTTTGACCATGCAACCTTGACCATGACCTTTGACCTACATTTTGTAAAACTTAAACACTGACCTTAACTATTGCACAACGAAGACATAAGTGTTTCATGAAGTATGCGTGTAATAAGTAAATATCTTACACAGTACAGTTTTAATGTCTCACTTCAGAATTCTGTTGGGCAAAGCCTTTCATAAACACATCTTCTTCTCTTCTATTTTTGTTGGAGCCGCAGGTGTTGACAATATCCATTGTAATAACTGATAAAAAAAACATCGTGTTTTAACATGTCCGTTTAGGTTGGTCATGCATGCTTGTTCTGTGTGAATCAGGTTCTCTACGGGACACCATGTAATAAGTCCATCAAATATAATCCTGTTTTGTGAGTTTCTATGTAACATAGAAATATACTTTTACTGTCTATTGGATGTGTACCGCTACAAGATGAACACCTTGTCTACTATCTACTGTTCGGACTCAAAATCAAGGAACTTTAAATGCATGAGTGTACATTAATTGAACATTTTTAATAGTTTTTAAGCCCGTCATATGAATGAGGGCCATAACATTTGAATTGCTCTATAAACTTTAAATCTACAGTCTACGAGCAAAACAATTTACATACACAATAGTGTAACTTGATTCAACAGGAAATACCCATTCATACCACCACGTACAGAAATTGAGAATGTAGTCATAAAAATCTCCGTGAGGCATGAATCGTCATTCTTTACACGATTTTATTTTGTGATATTTTCCTGGTAATGAAATATAATTATTGTATACATATTGTTTATCTGATACCCAGTGGCTGTGAACGCAAACCAAGACAACTAAATCCGAACAAGTATTTAACACAAGCTACACGTCATCGTTTCTGATTTACTCGTCATTTCACCTTTATAAGTGATCTGGATAGTTTGGTATAATAAACACTGAATACCCGAGGTTACAGCTTACTCTAACACTACTCATTGTAAATTAAACTCCAATTATTGGTATATATAACATAAGTTCATTAGAAATACAATGTAATTTGAATGATGTGTAACAGTAGTTCATTAGAAATACAATGTAATTTGAATGATGTGTAACAGTTGTTCATTAGAAATACAATGTAATTTGAATGATGTGTAACAGTAGTTCATTAGAAATACAATGTAATTTGAATGGTGTGTAACAGTAGTTCATTAGAAGTACAAAGTAATTTGAATGGTGTGTAACAGTAGTTCATTAGAAATACAATGTACTTTGATTATGATAGCATTGATGTCATTATATGTCAACAAAACTTAATTATATTATTGTAATATTACACATGTACGAATGAATGAATCATTACCGGTTACGTATTACTAATTTCCTTACCAAAAAATGTCATTGCAGATATTGTCGTGTTTTTTTTTTTTTTTTTTTCAAGTTATGAACTCTTTAAAAGAACTGCTGAATATTTAAACAATGAAAAATATAAACTCGTCAGTACGTTTTAGTAGGTGAGATAAAACCATAAGAGTTCATTTCTTACTCCGAGATATTCTAAATCGGAAAATGGCCGACAATCATCAGGTACGTTCTTGCACGGTTACAGACGGTGACCACATACCCGGATCTCGCCTTTTATTTACATTCCATCTGACCGTCATATCTTCGCATGTTTATTTATTTATAACATTAACTCCTCGAGCACTACACAGGACTGTAAACAAGTGCCGATTGCTGTACATATTTTCAATGAAATCGATTTCTTCGATATTTGCACGATTTTCTCGATATCGCCTTTTCATGTAGTTTGCTTTGTTCCATTTTATTTTCTAGATAAGAATACTGTTGTAAATATATTAAGATAAAAGCAAATACAACCCGTGGTATTAACGAACACTTAGGGCACCAACAAATGTTATATACCGGATATAATAACTAGACTTATATCCGTTAAACAAATCAATTTCAAACGGAAATTGCGAGAACAGCTGTATAAAATGTCTGTAGAAATAAATCACATGTTCATATTGTGTGATGAAGACCTTTTAAACTCAAAATAACATTGTTTAAACTTTGCTGGAACGCCATCAGATGACAATGGTCTGTGGATACTTCCGGAAACGGAATCACATCGACTTCCGGTTACACAACTGAACACATTTTCCTCTCCAAGGATACAACGTAGACCAAGAAATGCGAAAATTAATGCTTCCTTAAAACAAATTGTCTCGTCATCAACTTTCTCTACTTCAATTTTTGTCCCACGTAATTTCTCCTTAAATAGATCCATGAGGTACTTGTTGAAGGCTCCCCCTCCGGTAACCAGAACAGGCACAACATCAGACGACAGTTGACATGAGTTTAATACGCATGCGTCCTTTAGCCTCAACGCGACATGCTCAACAAAGGTCCTCATCAGATTGGGAATGGAATATTGCTGTACCTGAAACACACAAATGAGCACGAGTTAATATTTGAAAATATGCATACCTATAAACATCAGATACCTCTTGGCTTGGAGGTATATAACTTAGTGAAGATCTAATAATATAATTATTCCAAACAATTTCGACAATATACAGTTAGAGGTCAATAGGCCCGTGTTGTTCACTAGTGCGGATTGTATAAGACACAAATAGCACATTTATCGGATTATAAAAAAATAATGAACACTACAGTATCATACAGTTGTCTCGTCCTTCTAGAAGCTACCAGACTGTTTAGTAATTCTGCTGTCAAAAAAGGGAATACAAATTCACACAAAATCAAATGACATGCGAGATACACGTATTAGGCCGAAAGTTCCACCAGTACGTAAAGGGCTGCTTATAAGTTACCTTTAATAGACCGTCATGCACGTGTCTACATTGTATATTATGAATTGTTGCCATACATTTCAAAAGAATAAGACAAAATATGGACGGTTTGGCAAACCATGGGGACTGAAAAATAAAGCGGGTAACACATTTCAATACAGAACAAGTATAATAGAAAAATAGAGAGAAGAAGACTCTAAAACATTCCCTTTTCTTGATAAATTAGCCAATCCATTCGCGATACCTTGCCATGGCCGTAATCTTTTATATGGCGTGTGCGGTAAAACTGGTTATGGAGCGACTTTTCAAGAAAAAATGAACTTCGGCGTATCCTGATACTTAGCTAGCTGTCAAGTTACAAATCTTATCTTTGAAAGAACAAAAAAGCTGGAGGTCCTCATGTCCATGCAGTATAGATGAATGACTTTGGAAATAAATCTTAAAATCTTGTTTGAAGTCCCAGCATTTGAAATAATAAACATTAAGTTGAAACTGGAATTAATTCAGTTCAAACGCTTATTGGACAGAAGTTAGTTGTATGATTTGAATAGGTCCCAGAAATCGATCTAGCGTCATTCTTCTGATCCGGGACTTTACAGTACATGTACAATGTAACACACCTCAACTTTTTGTTATAGAGAAGAGGTGTTGACTAAAGGTTTAACGTACTAGTTCATCACAGTGGAGATTACTTATTGAAGTAAATTAATTGTACCTTCATACTAGAATGCTGATGACCAAAGTTCAGTAACCTTAGTCTGTGACCTTGAAAGAAAGGCAGCCAATCAATACAAACAGTTGACTTAGTAACGTAGTTGCCCTTCCGCTACATGTCAAATATTTTTTCGAAGGCATTATTTGATTAAAACATGATTTTTTAAAAATATGTCAACAAATTTATATCCTTTGCTATTGGAAGTAGGTCAAGGTAACGTACCTAAGCAATTTCTCGTCGTCATTTCTCCAGCATGCAACTAAGTTATACATGACGAAATACATTATACAATGATCTCAGCTAGTCAATAAGGTAAATATATAGAAAAGGTAAAAACGTTTTGGACGTTTGTTAACATGTTTATATACATACGTCTAGAATGGGGTCGATGTGATCCTCGATCCACTTTGCACCCAGTGATTTCGGGGGTTCCTTGCTATAGAAGGCAAGCGATTCCAAACGGTCAAGTACTTCTGGAATGACATCGCCTTTAGCCGCTATGTTTCCATCCGTGTCCTGCTGAAGGGAAGGGTCCAGCGCTCCGGCCAGTTTGTTAAGGACAGAGTTACATGGACAGATGTCATACCCTCTCTGACCCTTTAAGCCGATATTGGCGATACCCCCAAGGTTAATGCAGATATCATTTGCACTGAACAAAAATTTCTCTCCGTTTGGGACCAAAGGCGCACCTTGACCTCCAAGAGCCACGTCCTTGTTCCGAAAGTTGCACACAAAAGGACTGTTGAGGTATGAGGCAGTCGTCTCCCCGTCTCCCAGTTGGAACGTGTATCTTAAATGGGGTTGGTGAAATACTGTGTGACCATGGGACGCGACGAAGTCCACGTGCTTATTACTTAAAAACTCTTTGATGGTAGTGCCGATATAGTGCCCATATTCCACGTGCAACTGGATTAGTTCCTCACCAGACAGTTTGGCGGAGTTCCGGAGACGCTCGATGAGTTCTTGGTCATACGGTATAGTGGTAGCCTCCAGGATGTGGTACCCCCATATGTCCGTCTCTATATCTCCCGTGAATTCCACGTGGCACAAGTCCAGTCCATCCAGAGATGATCCCGACATACAACCAAGTCCTGTAAATGACGTCATTATATGACGTAATGTATATGCACGCGTAATTAATCAGAAACGTCAGCAGTGTCACTAGTAGATAGGATCAATGGTTTATCCGGCACAGTAACAATTCAGTCTGTTAATATGGCTGAGAAATATCGATAAAATATATGCCAAGGTCATTTGGACAGTCACGTGACGTGACCAAGATTAGGTTAAAACGTGCGTGATGATACTACGTGAACAATTGAGACACATTCGTTGGCATGGTGTATAACGGTTTAACGAAGAATTTCCAGTTGTATGTCAGATCAATTGCTAAGCGTTAATAGGAAAGATGGCGCTATCGTCAGAGCCATGTGTCGATAACCTCTCCTGACACTAGTGGCCAGTACCGAGTCCTACACAAAGCCGGGGTGAAGATAGGCCACCGGCCTGGTTACACGGCCACCGGGTACGAATACTGGGTACACTGATTCACTGTACACCGTAACCAATTCAACTCACATGTCCATGAAACGAAAGTAGTCGACAACAAATTCAGGAGAAGTGTCACTACAACACGTTTTTGAGTCCAAAAAAGAATAAACACTGAAATGGGATACAAGTAAGACTCTAAACTGTTTTCTGAGTTGTCAGTGCAACAGTACGAACCAAGTCTAATGCACACGTGCAGCAGTGCACTAAAGCTCTAGGAATACTGTGCATGTATTATGTTACACACTATAACTGTAGCCACCAAGTACCAAGTTGTCAGGAAGTCTTTCACTCAAACACTTTTTGTATCCGTGGCTTACTCATCAACATGTAGAAGTACATGTTGCTGATCTGCTATCAGTTCAAGGGCGATAAAACACAAGATAACCTCAATAGGTCATGGATATCGGTGACGAGCTCTTGTATTATACATGTATACACATGTGTACACCGTGTGGCGACTTTTTTTAATAGCGACAGAAACTAGCAAGGTCATAAATTGCTGTTTTGATATGGCATATGTATATATAGACACAAAAAGAATACTGCTTATCAACAGTCACTGATTTGGAAAGAATCATAGTGGGTGTGGCGCCGGCGGAAGCGGATAAGGATAACTGGAGTTGAATACAGGCTAAGTTCAAAGTCAACTTTCACCAGACGTAAACCTTAATAAACAAACGAGTTAACATTCTCGGACCCCATCTCGCTATCTCCGGAGAGAAACTTGTACACAGGATACCTCCACTGGGCTTTGTTTCCAGTCCCAGCATTATACGTGTACTTTTATATTTGTGTAATAATCAACCCAGCGAGACTGGCACAAATAGGTAAAATTAGGTATTCACACCGGACAAAAAAAATCCACAGAAGTTATAGATTCCGATGGTAATCTTACCACAGACTCAGTTAAATAATTATGCGAACATTTCGGGTTTAAACATCAATACCAGTAAAACACAAGTTACTTCGATAGGAAGTAGGACATATAGTGACCAGAATTACCTGTCAGAACTGAATTTACAATAGGGAAGAGAAAAGTTCACTTTTTGCGGGACAGATTTCGGTGTAGATTTAAGTGAATTCCAAAAATGAATTTTGATAAAAAAAAAAATTAAAAGCCCTTATATAAGTATTTGGAATAGACGGAATCTGACTCCAATAGGCAAAATAGATGGTATAAAGTCATTGTTGATTTTACAACTAAAGTATCTGTTTATCTATTTACCAGCCCCTTCAGAAAGATATATCAATCAGTTGAATACACAATTTTAAAAAAAGTAAATATCGTAAGATTAAGAAAAACGTTATGATTCAAAATGATATAGATGGAAATTTAATAATGATAGATGTTCACGCTGTTATAAATTCTATTAAGCTAGGCTGGATAAAAAGAGTAGTACAATCACATGGAAAATGAACGTTAATGCTAAATACAATGGTGGATCTATACAGTTTCTGTTAATTATAATATTTTACTAAGTTTGTATAATCATGCTATTAACATTGGGAAAAAATTAAATAAACAGGAGCGAAATAACGAAATCTAAGTATTGAGTTCCTTAAAACAGCAGGGAAATACGGGACCAATATACTTAGGTATGCTTTTTATATCCGTCTGATAGTGTTAAACGTTGCTCATGAAGATAAAAAGAAGATTTCGGTATCCATGGCAAATATTTACAATCCATGAAGTCTTTATCTACAAATATTCTGTGAAGTGAGAAATTCAGCCACAGGCTTGTAGGTACAATTGATATGTAAACTATTGCTGCAAAATCTCAATGACTCTTATTTCATCGTCCATATGTTACCTGCCGCGGACATTAATTCGTTGCGTCAATGTCAAGGTCGATGACGTCGAGATGCCTATTCTCCGCGTTAATATCATATCCAATGAAAACTCAGTGTCTGGTATATGAAAGGCCGTTCGTGTCACAAACGCGATTAAGCGTATTCGTTAGCATTTAACACAATAGAAGTGTGTTTTACGCGTTAGCTTATCCATGTTTTTTTGGTCATGAATGGCCTTTCATACTCATTATGACTGAACCAGTTTTGGCTGGGCACATTTCATGTTGTGATGAGTTTATAAATAATACAAATGCACAAGGGCTGTAGAATACAAGTAATCGTGTAATCATCGAAACGTCACCCTCTTATATTCTACTGGTTACGTTATAAGAAGTTTCATTCTATTGACATGAACTTAATTTCTATTGACATTACCAGCCTGAAGAAAATGTTCCAAAACGTACGAGAGCTGATTGATAAGCATGAACCCTATATTTAAGTATTTGACTTTTTGGCGGACATATTGCATAGTTTTTTCAACATAATCTCCTTCTGTTTAAGTGACTCAAAGCCACTTTTAAAGACGCCGTTTCGTGACTGCTCAGAAAGTCCTCCCTGCATAGTGGATACCGGAAATGGCCTTTTCCGATTTTGAACGTAGCTGAAAGTGTGATGGAGCGAGATCAGGCGAATAAGGGATGCTCAATTAATTCAAAGCCATAATAATTAATGGCAGCCATGGCAATGACAGACTTGTGAACAAGGGTATTGTCCTGGTGGAACAACACACCTTTACCGAGTTTCCCACGGCGCTTGAGTTTAATATATTCTCTTAACTGCCTAACAAATGATGCATAATATGTGCCATTGATTGTCTGTCCCTTTTGCAGATAATCTACCATCAGAATACTATCAACATCCCAGAAAACCATACATAGAATTTAGAAAAAAATGAAATTCGCCAAATGTGTATTAGTGAACAAGATGCTGCAATCGAAATACTTTGTTAATATTTCCGTTCAAAGAATAGTTAATTTAGTTCTGTTTGGACAAAGTTTTAGATATTTCTTATATGTAAATGAAAAATGAATCTTTTTACCTCTAGGAAATCCTAAACTTTAAATAGGTAGATATGACTATACAAGCTGCATGTACCTTGGTGAATAAATGCTGATCATGCATTTGAATTATAAAAACACAATCAACTCCAATCGGGAAATCAACTTCATATGCAAACTTTCAGATAAACTCAGGAAGAAAATGAAGTGAACCTAAAGGATTATATACAAAATTGTGAATATTAACAATTCTTCAATAAAATGTTTTGGTTTTTTTTTTTTTTTTCACAAAAGGTCAAGTCACATGATACGATTGTGCAGCATCTTTCCTCTGTCCACTTTGCCTCTGCTGTTTTGACATTGCCCAAACTCTGAACGTTGGTGATTATTAATTTATTGTGCTTTGTCTACCATCCTGATATTTGGTATCTCAGATATTTTTATTCAATATCTCATACCTGTACCGCTATTGACATATTCTTTATTTTATACCATATGTATAATTACAATGGTGTTGGTAACACAGCAGAAATCTCATTACACTACATATTACATTATGTATATATTTTGTCTAATTTTCCCCCACATTATGTATATAATGTATACGTTGTTTACATAAAACAACCCTTTGGAGTCAATATAATAATATCTTTTATTTAGTAACAACTGAAACACAGCAGGATAAAAATTAATAAAAGCTAATTAATATAACATAGAATTTTCCATATTCTTACAACAAGATAAAAGATGTTGGACAAGTTTGTCCACATACCAAACTGATGAATCTTCTCACCAACAAGGCCAGAGATAATGTGTAGATGGGCTACTGGTTTCTTAATGAAAGAGGATGAAAAAAAACATGCAGTGTTTTCTTAATGATAAAACCGTGATTATATAATGATAATACTAAATAGGTTTTTTTAATATGATTAAAAAAAAGTGTAAATTATATATACTGGTGGATATTCAATCTCTAGACATAAATAAGGTCTTCCACCATACTACAATCATGTAGATACATGAGGAAAATGATGACTTCAAAGTCCAGAGATTATAACAATCAGATATGTCGAAAGATGATGATATGAAATCCCTACAATTGGTTTTATTCAAAGTCGAAATCAGTTTACACACGACTGCCAAGCTGACCTCTCATTGTTCACAATGAACAAGGAGACACAATTTTATATATAAAAACAACAGCTGGTTGATAATACTACCACTTGTACTAACGAAAGTGGTTCATTATCAATTTCTATTTTGACTTGAGCATAGCAGAAATAAATTATCTGGACGTATCATAAATGAAAAAAAAAACAAAAAAAAAACGAAGGAAAAGTTCAGTCTAATATAGCTTCTACTGCAGAGCATCAAGAGGAGCACAACTGACTAATCTGCATGAGGGAGAAATATCTATGTTTTGTACACTGTTTTCACTCTACTGTACTGCAATAAAATACTGCATTACCAAACATTAACTTGGATATAATCACATACTGCTATATATAGCTCTGAAACATTCATATATAATGCATTGAGCAAACTGGAAACCTGGAATCCCTGTACATGTTCATATGTTTTCACGTAACCCTTTACATAATGACTTATACAGAATATAGCTATATCCTTCCATATAGCAGTTTATAATAACAAAATATAACTTCCTAATCTAAAAATAAACTCCCCATTAGTATTTCATTATTCAAAAAACAAAAAACTATATTCCACCAAATCACAAGAGATTTGAAAATTGTATTTTATGAGAGAAGGATGGACAGATCTTGATTTATCAATAAAATTTATGAAATAGTTCAATATCCTTGGAAACTACTGATCTAGTTATAAAACATACATTCTCAGTAAACTATGGACTACCAAATCTTTTGGACCAATCATTATGTTTTTGTAATAAAATACATTCCCAGTAAATTATGGGTTTCTTAGAAGTCTTTTGGACAAGTCACTGCTTAGTTTTGTACTGTGAGGCTCTCCCTTGTTGTTAATTGTGAACTATAAAGAAGCTGTTTGGAAAAATCGCTGTACATTTACGAAATATAATGTAAGCCCCCTTCCCACTACATTGTGGAGTAGGAAAAACATTTTTGACTAATGGTTGTTAAGTTAAATCCATCCCCTGTGTATACCATCTTTTGGACCAATTGCAAGAGGGCTCCGTATTTATCATAGGTCTCTCTTCAGTGTAGTCTTCACACTCAAGTAGGACATGTTATCATGCTAGAAATAATTCATTCAAAGGGATCAATTTGCTGAAATTAACAAATTAAGCAAATACATGAATCAGCGAAAAAAAAAAAAAAAAAAAATGAATGGATAATAAATTAGTGAGAGTTTCTGAAGATAGCACCTTCGGTCCTCTTGGCTGGTTTTACTTTCTGATTTCAGCTGATGTTCTTGTAGGAGTAACATTTGTAAGAATAGATAGCAGTAGTTGTATTTATATAAACCTACCATAACATACATCAGTATAAATACTTCATAACATCTAATATATGGCAAATAGGGGAAGTTTATATAATCAGACTTTGCAAGAATTTGATGTTACCAATAAACAAATAAGCATGGTACAAATAATGATTTAAACGCACATTTCAAAAATGTCAACTACAGTAAACACATTTGGTGTAATATTTGTGAAATAAAAGCTAGAAATAAATTAAGATATCAAGCAAGACAATAACAGACTATAATTAAATAAATTCTAAAACAATGAAGTAAAACTATCACACAACTCAGATATCACAAACGTTTGATCACACATTTTTTACATCTTGGTAAATCACCTGGTTTGTTGTATAGAACTTACATCAATAAACCTTCATGTACATTGTCTCAAAAGTCAACTCTCGCAATGAAATACTACTTTTGATATTGAGATAAGACTCTCAGTTATATGATACAATACCTCAGTTATGACCTGACATTCCCAGTGACCTTACATCCCCTTAATAACCCAATATTTCCAATAGTGACTTAAAATCCCCAGTAATGACTTTACACTGGCAATAATGACCTGAAATTCTGAGAAATGACTTAACATCCCCAGTAGTGACCTTATATCCCCAGTAATGACCTGACATTCCAAATAACTATCTGTCATTCCAAGTAACAACCTAAAATCCCTAGTCATGACACAACATTTCCAGTAATGGCCCAACATTCCCAGTTATGACCTGACATTCCCAGTTATGACATTCCCAGTTATGACCTGACATTCCCAGTTATGACAGTCCCAGTTATGACCTGACATTCCCAGTTAACACAAGATATTCCCAGCTATGATGCAACATTCCAAGTAATGACCCGGCATGATGTATCAGTAAATCCCTATATGAACATAATAATTCCTGTATCAAAGTTTTAATGATGACCAAATATGCATTGGATGCTGCTACAAATGCTGCTATTGTTTTTTTTATTTCCCACAAAAAAATAAACATGGACTGGTGTTGTATGGAATTATTGCAAACCAATGAAAGTATTTTACCCAGACTCTATGGATTGTTAATGAATGAAATATGAAGTATTTAATTTCCAACACAAAAACAAAGTTTGTAAATAACAATCAGAATACACAATTTACTAAAGAAATGAGCAGTATTAGATTCGACATAGGGACACTTAACAGTCATGTTGTAAGACATATAATCTGTATGAGCACTTGAATTAGTGAACACATCCTACCTTAGATTGATATGTCTCAGGAGGGTATGCTACATTACAGTAACAAATGAATGGTAAGATTTATTTTGTTCATTACATATCCGAAAATACATTGACTGGTATTACAGCAAATATTATAATCAATTTTAATTGAGTTCAGAGTGTTTTAAGGGAGGTAACTCCAGCAAAAAATAACATAAAATGTTATAAAGTAGCATATACCCTTCAGGAAAAGGAATCTAGAGCACAAGTTAAAATATTAACAGTTGTCCAGATCGAAAGGAATATGTTGGTGTATGTTGCATAGTAACAGATTGGTACACAAAAAAAGTGATCAAAACTCAAATATCAACATGCTGAACATGAAACAAGATAAGAAACCAAATCAATATTTTTAAAAATACACATTGGGATTAATTTCTTGTTACTTCTATTGTCTTTTCTCATGGACTGAATAGACATCTCAGTATGGAATCAAGAGTTTGTACTCAACACCACAGTTAGAATTTTAAATTTTCAAATGATTTGAACTTATGAACAAAGAGCTTCATACATGGAAAAAGAAGGCTACATTAAACATAAGTCAATCAGAAATTATGTTTGCAGATTTATAACATAATTAAAACTAAACAACACTTCAAATATGTCTAAAGTCTCAACTGTAAACAAACTTTTTCAAACACAAAACAGCTTTGAGGGAGGTAATATTTTCATATGCATTGTAGTCATTCATGTACAAGAAGTTTTAAAATCATGTGAGCATTTCATCAGGAAACATGTGTATATAAATTACCCAGCACTGACCAATAAAATCTACACAGTGGTCCACAGCAAGTTATCTCCCCTCTCTTGTAAGAAAGCAATATCCTCTCATATCTGATAGGTTTTACAACATGTAACAAATGGAAAAATCCTGAAGTACAAAATAAATTCAAACTTCATTAGTACAGAAAATAGAGTAAAATGAGAAACAGACATTACATCTATTCAGTAATGTTTTTAATTACCACTGCATCAACAAAACATTGTCACAGTTTTGTTCATAAAAAATGTTTGTTATAGAGAAGCTGAACAGTCATGGCAAAATGAATGCATATGACATCAGGATGATCATTTTCCCCCTATTGAAATATGAAACTGAAATATTGCATATGATGAGCATATCTATCGATGTCCTTCGAACAGTTTTTACCAGAAGTCGATATAATAAAAGAACAGTGGTTTTTTTCTTTTCAATGAAAGAAATCATTATAATATTTCCAAAAAAATTAAAGTCCCTGAAATAAACAAGAAATTATGATTTTTTTTACATACCAGTACAATGTAAATCTCAATCAATTTCATAGAAAATTATAACTTTATAACTATCTACTGAAAGTTCTATAATCCAATATATATGTATATATTACATAAACCTTAAAATTGAAATAGCTAACCAACTCGAAAGTAGATAAAAAAAACTACTTGAATATCATATAATGTATTATTAAAAAGCTTAGCAAACCTGGCACAATGTTTTCCTTTAGATAATGCCAAAGTAAAATTGGAAACCTTACAATAACTGATGAGGAAGTGTCTGAATTTAATGGACAGGTTTCCACAAATACAATTGCTTTGATTTCTCATAACTAATTAAAATTTCAGTAATTGATGAATATTCCTTAGCTAGGAATAATAAATGTCTGGTGAGTATGTTTGAGCAATTACATTGCAGGTTGTTTAGTGAGTACATATACATCAATAGCAGTCTATCATTAAGACTTCTTATTCTGTCGACTCCTGGCTTTCATATTCCTATAGAAATACATACTTATCATGGAGGACTAAGATATATATTTCTTGGATTGAAAATAGATACAAAATGAATAGGTAGTCTCTATCAAATATTCGAGAAGATAATATCAACATCATATCACTGGTCACTTGCATTAACACTAGACTGGACTTTCCATGGAATGCCGAGGATATATTTTGTGTTGATGCATTATCTCCTAATCCCTTATTTGATAATGAATCTGAACCTTAAGGAGAAACAATATTAAGAAGAAATACCACCTGTCCTAAATGGTAGGTAATCCCTTTGTATCCTAATGGAAGGTTGTTCCTTTGTACTAGGAATGTCTTTTCCTATTTGGAAGGTAAGCCCTGTATATTAAGGACCTCAAGCTTTAGTCCTATTTGGAAGTTCAGTCCCGAGTCCTGTGTTGAAGGAAATAAGTTGTAAATAACTCCTTGCATACCATGTTCTATCTTCAAAATAAAGCCTGTAGTCAGCAGACCTCATATGATTGATGCATCAACATTCTCTATTTTACTGTATTTAAATACATATTCGTCCGAGTCAGTAGGTACAAGATTTATGTAAATGTTAGGAGTACTCATTATAATGTTATTGGACAGTTTGATCTTTATAGATGGAAAGTTAATCAGTTTACTAGTTAGTTGTGGTCAGATTGTTGAGTCTACTAGTTAGTTGTGGTCAGATTGTTAAGTCTATAAGTTATTTGAGTAGTTTGTTGAGTTGTGGTTAGGTTTTTATTGTTGAGTCTACTAAGTTAGTGTGGTTAGGATTGTTAAGTCTACAAGTTAGTTGTGGTCAGATTGTTAAGTCTACAAGTTATTTGGTCATATTGTAGGATGTGTTTGAGTCTACTTATTGTGTTAAGGTTTTTATTGTTGGTTAGTCTACTAAGTTAGTTGTGGTCAGATTGTAGTCTACAAGTTAGTTGTGGTCAGATTGTTAAGTCTACTAGTTAGTTGTGGTTAGGATTGTTGAGTCTACTAGTTAGTTGTGGTTAGGATTGTTGAGTCTACTAGTTAGTTGTGGTCAGATTGTTGAGTCTACTAGTTAGTTGTGGTCAGATTGTTAAGTCTATAAGTTATTTGAGTCAGATTGTTGAGTCTACTTATTGGTTAAGGTTTTTATTGTTGAGTCTACAAGTTAGTGTGGTTAGGATTGTTGAGTCTACTAGTTAGTTGTGGTCAGATTGTTAAGTCTACAAGTTAGTTGTGGTCATATTGTTGAGTCTACTAGTTAGTGTGGTCAGATTGTTAAGTCTACTAGTTAGTTGTGGTCAGATTGTTGAGTCTACTAGTTAGTGTGGTTAGGATTGTTGAGTCTACTAGTTAGTTGTGGTCAGATTGTTAAGTCTACAAGTTAGTTGTGGTCAGATTGTTAAGTCTACAAGTTAGTTGTGGTTAGGATTGTTGAGTCTACTAGTTAGTTGTGGTTAGGATTGTTGAGTCTACTAGTTAGTTGTGGTTAGGATTGTTGAGTCTACTAGTTAGTTGTGGTCAGATTGTTGAGTCTACAAGTTAGTTGTGGTCAGATTGTTGAGTCTACTAGTTAGTTGTGGTCAGATTGTTAAGTCTACAAGTTAGTTGTGGTCAGATTGTTGAGTCTACTAGTTAGTTGTTGAGTGTTAGTTGTGGTTAGGATTGTTGAGTCTACTAGTTAGTGTGGTTAGGATTGTTGAGTCTACTAGTTAGTTGTGGTCAGATTGTTAAGTCTACAAGTTAGTTGTGGTCAGATTGTTGAGTCTACAAGTTAGTTGTGGTCAGATTGTTGAGTCTACTAGTTAGTTGTGGTCAGATTGTTAAGTCTACAAGTTAGTTGTGGTCAGATTGTTGAGTCTACTAGATAGTTGTGGTTAGGATTGTTGAGTCTACTAGTTAGTTGTGGTTAGGATTGTTGAGTCTACTAGTTAGTGTGGTTAGGATTGTTGAGTCAACTAGTTAGTTGTGGTCAGATTGTTAAGTCTATAAGTTATTTGTGGTTAGGATTGTTGAGTCTACTAGTTAGTTGTGGTTAGGATTGTTGAGTCTACTAGTTAGTTGTGGTTAGGATTGTTGAGTCTACTACTTAGTGTGGTTAGGATTGTTAAGTCTACAAGTTAGTTGTGGTCAGATTGTTAAGTCTATAAGTTATTTGAGTAAGATTGTTGAGTCTACTTATTGGTTGTGGTTTTGATTGTTGAGTCTACAAGTTAGCTGTGGTTAGGATAGTTGAGTCGACAAGTTAGCTGTAGTCAGATTGTTAAGTCTACCAGTTAGCTGTAGTCAGATTGTTGAGTCTACCAGTTAGCTGTAGTCAGATTGTTGAGTCTACAAGTTATTTGTGGTTGGGATTGTTGAGTCTACTAGTTAGTTGTGGTTAGGATTGTTGAGTCTACTAATTAGTTGTGGTTAGGATTGTTGAGTCTACTAGTTAGTTGTAGTATCTGTGTTATCAGTTGGATGTTTTATAGATGTGGTTGGATTGTTGAATTATCAGTTAAGGCTGAATGTCTACTAGATGTGTTTGTATCATTCTGTTATCAGTTGGATGTTTTATAGATGTGTTTGGATTGTGGAGTTTAGAAGTTGTGGTTGGATGTTCTACAAAATATGGTCGGACTGGATAAGCCTCCTGAACGTGGTTGGACTTGTTGAGCCTACTGAATGTGGTTGGACTGGTTGGGTTGTGGTGAGTGATCCTCAGCTTCCAATGCCAATATCTGGTCATAGCTCATCTGTTCACAGCTGCCACCACGACGTATTTTAATGAGAGAACAGATTTTGTCCCAATGTCGACGGTTATCATCCACAGCAATCCTAACACAGTTTGCCTCAGGAAAGAGTTCAGAAAGCACCCTGTAAATAGCATCTTTTTATTAGTAGCATTGAGTTTAAATTAAAATTTTTTGTTTTGTTTAAATTTTATCAAAGTTTGTCTGATCACCAAAACAGCTAAAAATTACACATCCACTATAGCACTGCACAAGGTCTAATGTCAGTGAGAAGCATTTTAAAAAATTATAATTTTCATTGTATGTTGCTATGTTTCCTTGCTCAATATCTGGATGAAAAGAAATTTGCCAATGAGATTATCTTATTCCGATAAATGAAAAATTCACCATAGAAATTTTGCAATTAAATTTTTCAATCACATCAAAATTAAGCAATCCAAGTAAAATGTTGAGTTATGGACAAAATTTAAGTAAGTTGCTCTTAAAAATATTTAAATTCTAATAGTTACAACAAAAGGGTAAAGGGTAGACTGTAACAATTGACCTAGCACTAAATGTTTAAAGGGAGGAAACTGAAAGGCATACTTGTAAACTGGCATGGCTATATGATCTAAGAATCCTATTTGTAAGTCAGGTATACGGGCTCTTTCCCTGTCCATCATCTCAATAGGCTCACGACCCATGGATTTCTCCAAATCTCCCTGGGAGAAAAACTCCTTGTAGATAAGTGCCTGCAACAGTGAAGTGTGGTTACAACAACAGTATCATACTCATTCGCTCCAGAAAAAATTATTTTCAAAATGAAAATGCTAAAGTGGTGCTAAGACCATCTTCTGAATTCTGTAGTCTTGTTTAAATCTTTTCTAGTTGTATCTCTGAGAAAACTTTATGGAAATGTAACAGTTTGTTGCCTTTTGGTTCCTCAGTTAAGCTCATCCATATTTATTGCTGTTCAATAGATTTACTATCAAATGATATTTCTCTGTCCAGTGATAAGACCTTCACCACCTGAACTGGAGATAGAGGTAAGGTGATTCCATCCCCACTATCCATGACTCATTGTATGATAAAAATATATGGTAACATTTAAACAATTTCCATTCCTTCAAAACATTGCATAATGTATTAATGTATCCCAAAAGTCCTCGTATGTTCTAGTTTGTTGACTGATTTTTATCCGTTCAAAAATTTTCAAAATTTGTACTAAAAGTATGAAAACTATCTAACTTGTTTGTTAAAAGGATACAAAAAACTGCATCAAATTTAACCCCCATCTTTTGTCCCCTGCAGATGTAAATCTCCAGAAGAAGCATAGTGCTTTAGTAAATCTGTGTTTAACATAGCATTACCTCAATATGTTTGGAATCAATGAAATGTTTTTTGAGAATTTTTTTTTTCAAATCTATTAAACTATAAAGATATCAACAGCTTGATTATATAAGTTACTGATGTCACTAAAGGTTTTGAGTAGCTAACAGTACATTAGACTTACAGCTATATGTTTGGTTGCATCCCATGGCTTGGTCTGGTCAGACAGATCAGAAGCAGTCATCAGGAGACATAGCAGCAGTTTATGATGTTTCATGTTCTCCTTATCATAGCCAGCTGTTCAACAAAACCAATACATCATCTAGTTATAACTTCTACAACACCTAAACCAACTTATATATCAAACATCTTACCATTACAGAATATCATGGGAGTTTAAATGACATAGATATATGATGATTCGAAAAGGTCCTATAGACATCTCATTTCATAACATAATAAGTCCGAAAGGTTTATAGAGTTATCTCCCCTCCACCACATCACTGGATACTTACTTTTGGCCATTGATTCGATGTTCTTCAATATTCGTAAGTGATGTGCAAGGTCAGTGGCTAATATGATGTCCCTCATCAAATCTAAAGCTTGCTGATAATCCTGAATAGAAAGTGAATAAAGGTAAGTACAATTGTCAACAGAACTAATAGCCTTTAGTTCTACATCTCCAAAGAAATATTGTACAGTTATAAATCAGATATCAAAATGAACATTGTCCTGTTTTTTAACAATTTTTTAATCATCAAAAAAATGCAGACACCAAACCTGCATTCATAACAAACAGTGATTTACAGCAATAATGAAAGATAAATACAGTGATATTAAGTTCAACAGTAAAGGTTTTTTAAACAAAATGGAAAAAAACTCTACATCAAATCAATTAAAAGGTTTTAAAACACCATAACGAACCTTGCTAGACAAGTTCTCAAAAATGTTGCATCCGTCTGTGTTGACTATACACATAGATTGAGCAAAGTGATGCCTCTGAAAACAAATTATAAACTTTGACAACATAATCTTCTTGTAACCTGTATTTTCAATATTTTTCTTTATAAAGTATTGTCAGAGCTTAATTCATATTGCAGTTCTGTTAGAAATTCATTCATCCTGTTTATAAATCCCATTCCATATGTTAATTTAGAATCAAAGGATCTAAACCAAAAGTTAAAAGTATGATGTTGCTGTTACAAGAATACAGCATCATAATCTCACTTTGACAATGTTTTGTCACAGGCAAGACAAAAATTGTATAAGTGTTATGATTTTATAGGATGTATTTCAAAGAAAGTGTTAATAAAACTGATATACTAATTGTGTACCTCAAGGACAGATCCCTCTGAGCTGTACAAGGCAGCAAGAACGGATTTCTACAACAGAGTAAATAAGACATTTGTAACAAAATAAATAAATTTTGTATTCTGATGTTTGCAAGCATCATGAGAGTTGTATATCCGTCAAAATGCTGATACCAATCAGACAATAGTTACACTGTAAACTATTGTAGATGCCATCTTGAATTCACTAAGCAGAATGTGTACTATTTACAGGAACATGTTTCACTGAAATATATTGCACCAGAAATCACCTCAAATATCAATATTTTTTTTTATTAAACTGATTGCCAATAACAAATGATATGACATTTCATGACAATATTTTGGATAGCAGATCATGTCAGTATTGTATTATGCTAGAAATAGCATATTGACTTACATCTGTCTGGCTCCCTTAAACAGTGGAATTAGTGTACCAATTTGGACAGATAAAGTTGTCTAGATCACATATTCACCAGATAAGGTTGTCTGGATCACATATACATGCCGATACTGACTGATATAATTGTCTGGAACATATACTCACCAATACCGACAGAAAACATTGATTTGAAATATACACTAATGGAACAAAAGCTTTGTATCTTGACTGCTTAATTTCTATATCATTTATGACTGAAATTTATTGTCAAGGAAAGAAGTTTTAGGGGGGGGGGATGTTCTACAATATGCCTGACAATGTAATACAGCCAATGTTGCAGGAGAGTTGTTTTTCTGGTTTTGGAGAGAAATCTGATGTCACAGCAGGCCATGGATCTGCTGCTGTAGATATGCCTTAAATAACACATGCAATATGGGGTTTTGCATTGTCCTGCAGCAAATGTTGTGCTGGCAGTTATGGATAAATGGCAGAACATGATGAAGAACAAGTTTGTCTCGGTCATACACACTTGTCAAGTTTTCCTCCTTAACCAAAGGAATTCTTCCATGTGTTGTAATACCATTCTAGACCATAACACTCCCTCAACTGAACTGATCATGGTGAATTACACAAATGTCACTGTAACATTCTACTGGTACACCAAAAACACAAATGTCGCTGCTGATCAATGTGAAAACTGGACTATCTGTGAAAAGCAGTGAAGATAAGTCCCTTGTGGTGAATCACACATGATTCCTGCACCATGCTAAGTACTTAACTCTGTGATGTTAAAGTAAAATTGGATGAACAGCAGGATGTCACAGGTAGATGTTAGCATTTTACAATCTGTTTTGTATGGTTCTTGAACTGATCTGGAAGTCCTGGAATGTTTCTAGTGTTTAATGAGAGGAATGGAATCGATCATTCAAATGCAAAGTCAATATAAACTTATCTTGCTGACATACTGTCACATGTGGACATCCTCTTTGTGGGTCGTTCATTTTCATCTGCTGAAAATGCTTCCCAAAAGCATATATCATATTTGTGACCTCAAACTGCCTTGCCATATCTTTCTGAGATATTCCAGCCTCTAGCATGCCAATACCACACAAACATTCATTTTCACCCATATATGGCATTTTGCTGGCAATCTTCTTTGCAGAAAAACAAAGGTTTTTGCTACAGTGTGTAGAATGCAACCAAAAATACAAGAGCTTATGACTGTTCTCTTAGCATGTGCTGCCTTGGTTAAAAAAACATACGTAACCATTGAAACATGATAAAAGTAGATGTTTATTAAGATTTTATTATTTGAACAATCATTTAATATTTCAAAATATCATTTTTGAAATCATTGTTGCGAAAATAATTATGATAATAATTTTTTCTGAAATATTTCAGTACAGACAGTTTCTTTTTCTGTTTGTATATATACTCAGCAATGCTGATAGGGAACAACTAAACTCATTGATACTGACAGAAAATATCATTAGGAACACATATACTCACTGATACTGACTGATAAACTTGTCTGGAACACATATACTCACTGATACTGACTGATAAACTTGTCTGGAACACATATACTTATGATACTGACTGATAAACTTGTCTGGAACACATATACTAACCAATACTGACTGATAAACTTGTCTGGAACACATATACTAAAGATACTGACTGATAAACTTGTCTGGAACACATATACTCACTGATACTGACTGATAAACTTGTCTGGAACACATATACTCACTGATACTGACTGATAAACTTGTCTGGAACACATATACTCACCGATACTGACTGATAAACTTGTCTGGAACACATATACTCAATGATACTGACTGATAAACTTGTCAGGAACACATATACTCACTGATACTGACTGATAAAGTTGTCTGGAACACATATACTCACTGATACTGATAAACTGTCTGGAACACATATACTCATGATACTGACTGATAAACTGTCTATACTCACTGATAACTGATAAACTTGTCTGGAACACATATACTCACTGATACTGACTGATAAACTTGTCTGGAACACATATACTCACTGATATTGACTGATAAACTTGTCTGGAACACATATACTCACTGATACTGACTGATAAACTTGTCTGGAACACATATACTTATGATACTGACTGATAAACTTGTCTGGAACACATATACTCACTGATATTGACTGATAAACTTGTCTGGAACACATATACTCACTGATACTGACTGATAAACTTGGAACACATATACTCACTGATATTGACTGATAAACTTGTCTGGAACACATATACTCAATACTGATGATAAACTGACACATGATATTGACTGATAAACTTGTCTGGAACACATATACTCAATGATACTGACTGATAAACTTGTCTGGAACACATATACTTATGATACTGACTGATAAACTTGTCTGGAACACATATACTCAATGATACTGACTGATAAACTTGTCTGGAACACATATACTCACTGATATTGACTGATAAACTAACCAATACTGACTGATAAACTTGTCTGGAACACATATACTCACTGATATTGACTGATAAACTTGTCTGGAACACATATACTCACTGATACTGACTGATAAACTTGTCTGGAACACATATACTCACTGATATTGACTGATAAACTTGTCTGGAACACATATACTCACTGATATTGACTGATAAACTTGTCTGGAACACATATACTCACTGATATTGACTGATAAACTTGTCTGGAACACATATACTCAATGATACTGACTGATAAACTTGTCTGGAACACATATACTCACTGATATTGACTGATAAACTTGTCTGGAACACATATACTCACTGATACTGACTGATAAACTTGTCTGGAACACATATACTCACTGATACTGATAAACTGATAACTGATAAACTTGTCTGGAACACATATACTCACTGACTGATAAACTTGTCTGAACACATATACTCACTGATATTGACTGATAAACTTGTCTGGAACACATATACTCACTGATACTTACTGACTGATAAACTTGTCTGGAACACATATACTCACTGATAAATAAACTTGTCTGGAACACATATACTCACTGATACTGACTGATAAACTTGTCTGGAACACATATACTCACTGATACTGACTGATAAACTTACTGTCTGGAACACATATACTCACTGATATTGACTGATAAACTTGTCTGGAACACACCATTGACTGATAAAATTGTCTGGAACACATATACTAACCAATACTGACTGATAAACTTGTCTGGAACACATATACTCACTGATATTGACTGATAAACTTGTCTGGAACACATATACTCACTGATATTGACTGATAAACTTGTCTGGAACACATATACTCACTGATACTGACTGATAAACTTGTGATAAACTGTCTGGAACACATATACTCACTGATACTGACTGATAAACTTGTCTGGAACACATATACTCACTGATACTGACTGATAAACTTGTCTGGAACACACCTGGACTGATAAACAACACATATACTCACTGATACTGACTGATAAACTTGTCTGGAACACATATACTCACTGATATTGACTGATAAACTTGTCTGGAACACATATACTCACTGATACTGACTGATAAACTTGTCTGGAACACATATACTCACTGATACTATAAACTTGTCTGGAACACATATACTGACTGATAAACATTGTCTGGATACACATATACTCACTGATATTGACTGATAAACTTGTCTGGAACACACCATTGACTGATAAAATTGTCTGATATACTGAATAAACTTGTCTGGAACACATATACTCACTGATATTGACTGATAAACTTGTCTGGAACACATATACTCACTGATACTGACTGATAAACTTGTCTGGAACACATATACTCACTGATACTGACTGATAAACTTGTCTGGAACACATATACTCACTGATACTGACTGATAAACTTGTCTGGAACACATATACTCACTGATATTGACTGATAAACTTGTCTGGAACACACCATGATAAAATTGTCTGGAACACATATACTACTGACTGATAAACTGACTGATAAACTTGTCTGGAACACATATACTCACTGATACTGACTGATAAACTTGTCTGGAACACATATACTCACTGATACTGACTGATAAACTTGTCTGGAACACATATACTCACTGATACTGACTGATAAACTTGTCTGGAACACATATACTCACTGATACTGACTGATAAACTTGTCTGGAACACATATACTCACTGATACTGACTGATAAACTTGTCTGGAACACATATACACATATACTCACTGATACTGACTGATAAACTTGTCTGGAACACATATACTTATGATACTGACTGATAAACTTGTCTGGAACACATATACTCACTGATATTGACTGATAAACTTGTCTGGAACACATATACTCACTGATACTGACTGATAAACTTGTCTGGAACACATATACTTATGATACTGACTGATAAACTTGTCTGGAACACATATACTCACTGATATTGACTGATAAACTTGTCTGGAACACATATACTCAACACATATACTAACCATACTGACTGATAAACTTGTCTGGAACACATATACTCACTGATACTGACTGATAAACTTGTCTGGAACACATATACTCACTGATATTGACTGATAAACTTGTCTGGAACACACCATTGACTGATAAAATTGTCTGGAACACATATACTAACTGTCTGGAACACATATACTCACTGATACACTGATAAACTTGAACACATGATAAACTTGTCTGGAATAAACTTGTCTGGAACACATATACTCACTGATACTGACTGATAAACTTGTCTGGAACACATATACTCACTGATATAAACTTGAACACATATACTCACTGATATTGATGATAACTTGTCTGGAACACATATACTCACTGATACTGACTATAAACTTGTCTGGAACACATATACTCACTGATACTGACTGATAAAGTTGTCTGGAACACATATACTCACTGATACTGACTGATAAACTTGTCTGGAACACATATACTCACTGATACTGACTGATAAACTTGTCTGGAACACATATAAACTCACACATATACTCACTGATAAACTTGTCTGGAACACACCATTGACTGATAAAATTGTCTGGAACACATATACTAACCAATACTGACTGATAAACTTGTCTGGAACACATATACTCACTGATATTGACTGATAAACTTGTCTGGAACACATATACTCACTGATACTGACTGATAAACTTGTCTGGAACACATATACTTATGATACTGACTGATAAACTTGTCTGGAACACATATACTCACTGATACTGACTGATAAACTTGTCTGGAACACATATACTCACTGATACTGACTGATAAACTTGTCTGGAACACATATACTCACTGATATTGACTGATAAACTTGTCTGGAACACACCATTGACTGATAAAATTGTCTGGAACACATATACTAACCAATACTGACTGATAAACTTGTCTGGAACACATATACTCACTGATACTGACTGATAAACTTGTCTGGAACACATATACTCACTGATATTGACTGATAAACTTGTCTGGAACACACCATTGACTGATAAAATTGTCTGGAACACATATACTAACCAATACTGACTGATAAACTTGTCTGGAACACATATACTCACTGATACTGACTTATAAACTTGTCTGGAACACATATACTCACTGATATTGACTGATAAACTTGTCTGGAACACACCATTGACTGATAAACTTATCTGGAACACATATACTCACTGATACTGACTTATAAACTTGTCTGGAACACATATACTCACTGATATTGACTGATAAACTTGTCTGGAACATACCATTGACTGATAAACTTGTCTGGAACACATATACTCACTGATATTGACTGATAAACTTGTCTGGAACACACCATTGACTGATAAACTTATCTGGAACACATATACTCACCGATACTGACTGATATGAATTATTGGTTCCTCTGTGGTCAATATCATGGCACAAACATGATGTAAACAGTGAAAACATTTCTAATTCTCTGAAAAGAGAGGGTAGAAATAAGTTGTTTGTTAAGATATAGTTATACACAAGTCTTACACAACCAAGGATAAAAACTCATTATACAATAATCTAATACACTCCCCTACAGTCTCGTGATTTGTATCAAAATTGAGGATTTTTGGATGAGTATGACACTAGGGATGATGTTACAAAGACATGTAATATCTAGTGATATCAATATATCACCAGAGAAAGAGAAAAAATCCCAGCACATGTACATGGTGGTTTAAGATATAGAGGTCAACAACGGCCCAAAATTAGGGCCCAAAAGATACCTTTAAATGAAATTTGAGAAAGATCTATACAGTAGTTCTCAAGAAATAGCAATAACAAACTTGCAACATCAAAATTTTAAATATCCATCTGTCGGCCATTTTGCTTTTTCTGATCAGACCCAAATTAAATGGGCATAACTAGAGACAAAGGGTAACTTACATATGACATTTATGAGAGATCCATCCAGTAATTCTCAAGAAATAGCAATAACAAAGACTGTTTACAGTCGAACGGATGGCAGGATGGACTGATGATAGTGGGCTAAAAATTCATAATGTTGACATCTTAATTTTCATTAATCATAACACTTACTCCAAATATTGTGAAAGTTTCAGGTTCTTCATACAAACATAACAGAAATGTGTGACAGCAAATGCATGCATCCAGTTGTGATATGGTGGATTTCTGTAGCCTCGCCGCACCATTAGCACAAACCTGAAACACACGTCAAAGTATTACGGATTCAAATCCAATAATTTATCTAAGCTACAGACTTTAGAGACAAATAAATACACCGCACAGTCTGTCTTCACTTCATTGTTTCTTAATGTTGATACTTTGTTAAATTATTAAACTGCATAGTGAAAATATCAGAGTTCCAAAAATTATCTTTAGCAAATTATATCATTCATTTAACATCACTAGACAAATCTGGTTACAAACATCAAACACATACCTGGCAAGAGTGTCTCTCTTGATTCTGAATTTTGATATAAATCCCAAATCTTCAAACATTGTTAAACAAGCCTGAAATTGAATCAGAAACTCTTGATCAGCAACTTACTGTCTAGCAATTCCTCAAATTAACCAAGGAATCTTTAGTCTTTTACAGAGAAACAATATATACAGAAACTTTATCATCAAGGCAGATAACCATATAAGAAGAGTACCACATTAAAAACCCCACTTATTGGGTTTGAACCTATACAGAATGACTCTTATAGACAGACATACCTTTTCTGTATCATCTTCTGGTATAGTTCTTGGAGGAAATGAAAATTTATCGAAGTCTTTATGCCAGAAAGAGGGTGGATGTATATCATTATGAGCCAATTCTTCAACTTCTTCTGGTGCCACCTATTCAAACAAATACACATCATAATTACACAAAGCAGGTTGATGTTCAATACTAAACAATAAGCTTTAAAGCTCCTTCATGTACAAAACACTATCTCAAGAATCCTATGTATTATAATAGTTCCTTCAAATGTAAAACACTATCTCAGGAAAACGATGTATTATAATAGCTCCCTCATGTACAAAACACTATCTCAAGAATCCTATGTATTATAATAGTTCCTTCAAATGTAAAACACTATCTCAGGAAAACGATGTATTATAATAGCTCCCTCATGTACAAAACACTATCTCAAGAATCTTATGTATTAAAATAGCTCCTTCAAATGTAAAACACTATCTCAGGAAAACGATGTATTATAATAGCTCCCTCATGTACAAAACACTATCTCAAGAATCCTATGTATTATAATAGCTCCTTCAAATGTAAAACACTATCTCAGGAAAACGATGTATTATAATAGCTCCCTCATGTACAAAACACTATCTCAAGAATCCTATGTATTATAATAGCTCCTTCAAATGTAAAACACTATCTCAGGAAAACGATGTATTATAATAGCTCCCTCATGTACAAAACACTATCTCAAGAATCTTATGTATTATAATAGCTCCCTCATGTACAAAACACTATCTCAGGAAAACGATGTATTATAATAGCTCCCTCAAGAATCTTATGTATTATAATAGCCCCCTCATGTACAAAACACTATCTCAGGAAAACAATGTATTATAATAGCTCCCTCATGTACAAAACACTATCTCAAGAATCTTATGTATTATAATAGCTCCCTCATGTACAAAACACTATCTCAGGAAAACAATGTATTATAATAGCTCCCTCATGTACAAAACACTATCTCAAGAATCTTATGTATTATAAAACCCCCCTCATGTACAAAACACTATCTCAGGAAAACAATGTATTATAATAGCTCCCTCATGTACAAAACACTATCTCAAGAATCTTATGTATTATAAAACCCCCCTCATGTACAAAACACTATCTCAGGAAAACAATGTATTATAATAGCTCCCTCATGTACAAAACACTATCTCAAGAATCTTATGTATTATAAAACCCCCCTCATGTACAAAACACTATCTCAGGAAAACGATGTATTATAATAGCTCCCTCATGTACAAAACACTATCTCAAGAATCTTATGTATTATAAAACCCCCCTCATGTACAAAACACTATCTCAGGAAAACAATGTATTATAATAGCCCCCTCATGTGCAAAACACTATCTCAAGAATCCTATGTATTATAATAGCTCTCTCATGTACAAAACTGACTGAAACAGATTGCCTAGAACTGTCATTTGCAATCACATACAGGATGATTTGAAGATTTATGTATAAAATAACATTGTTGTAGATTTAAGTACTCATACCTTTTAATGAATTGTAATAATATTTTCTGGACTTTTTGTGGTTTATATAAAGCCAAAGTAAATGTTTACACTAGCTTTATGCATCCTGGGATGTAAGTCAAATTCTAGAACAACCTCCATGCTTGTTTATGATATGAATGGCTTCATGAAACTTACAAGAAGAAAGAATATGGGACTATAAGAATTTGGTCAATATGCAAGGGCCTTTATTAATATTTAACAGTACAGACACTGATGGCGAGATAGTAAAGTACATAACATCAGGCCATATATCTGTGCATAGACAATCTATGAAGGTAACTAAGTCAAATGAATTTGATATTTGCTATTTTACATTTTTTTAACTACACCAATAAAATAAAGGATTATCTGCATATCATTTGTTTAAATGTGTCACTCATGATCTTGGTAACTTGTCCTCCATTGTTATATCAACAAACTCTGGTCAAAATTACGGTTATCACTTTGTAAGAAAATAAAATCATTTAAAATGACCTCTGCGGCTTATATACCGGTGCAGCTTATAGTCCCAGAAATACAATATTAAATAGAGTTTAAAATTATTAATACCTTTGACATCTGCGACCTTGAAAATGATATAAGTCATTCCTTTGCAGGAACTTTGTAGCCTTTCATCCAAGCATTCAACTGGTCCTTTATCAAGATCATGTTTGTTATTTAGGAAGTTTTTTTTTTATAAAATCATTACCTTGAAAGTCAGCCAAGATGATTTATTTTAACAATTTGATAGTTCTTTATCCCCAAATATTATAGGCTAAATATCAGTACCAAATGGACCTATGGATTATTGTTCAAAAGGTTTTAAGACATTTGATGCCTTCGATCTTGAAAGTGAGTCAAGGTCATTCACTTGGAAAAACTATGGATCCCTTCATCCCTACATGCTACAGGCAAAATATCAGTAACCTGAACTTTTGGTTATTGTTGGAAGATTACTTTATTACAACCTCTTTAGCTAGCAAATCATAAGACTTATAATGATTCATGACCGATTTACTCAATCCATAACAATATCAGTGGGTACAAATAATTATAAATTACTTTCAGGATTTCAATACATTCAGCAACAACAAAACTCATAAAACATTACGTAGTTGATAGTCTGATTTTCCCTCCCATCTAAATCAAAATTATTTGGCTATCATCATTTTTTTCTATTCTGAGCCATATTCATACTTTAGAAAATGAGCGTTTAAATTTTGTTAGAACAGATATACCACATGACTACAATGAAAAACTATGTAAAGGTAGAAATGATCTATGTACATTTACAAGATTCTGATCTAAAACAAAAGCACATCAAGCAGAAATAGAGAATATGTTTGGAAATAAAACATCAAAAGAAATTTGTGGAAACATATATTTAAATGAAAAAAAAATACCACACAAACCTGCATGTGATAATTCATAAGTTCATTTGCTAGCTTATTTCTGTGCTGGGAGTCTTGTAACTTCTTGTACATAAGACACTGGAAGTAAACAAGGGCCGACCAAAGATAAAATAGAGGCACACAAACTGAAATGAGGTGAGAAAGAAGATAGAAATACTCAACACCTGCAAAACTACACACAAGAAAGCGGTCAAAATTAAATCACCATCTACAAACAAAAAAAGGTGAAAAGAATCTACTTCTGCAAGCTTTAAGTCTGAAATCATTTCTTCAAACATGCAAAAGTAGAAACTTTAACAGAATGTAATTAAGGAATACAAAAATAATAATTAGACATCTGAAAACTAAATTAAATCATTCTACCACATCAAAAGAGAGTCTGAAAATGTGTTGTTTGCAGCCTGTTTTAACTTGCATGATCTATGTGTCTGACTTTTTATTGCAAATAGGTACAGTTTGGGTTTCCATTTCAATAGAAATATTGTTTTTGTATAATTTTACATTGACAATCAGTCATTTCAGCCAAACAGCAGAGAAAACAACACACATTCATCAATTTGTTGGTAGGCCATACAAGGACATCAAAGCCACATGTAGGAATAAAGAGACAAAACATTAAAGAAACCAAATGTACAGGTAAATGGAACTAGAACACAGACTGACAACAGAAGGCCTGCTGACCACAAGATGTCAGTCCACTGGTACCAACAAAGGCCAAAGAGAAAAAGCCTGCAAACGGTACATAACAAGCCTGGAAGTCATTGTCTATATCATGGAATTGTTGCATATCTTTATTTTTGTGACTGATGTTCAAATATTTCATTAGAGCCCTTGGATTTTTAACAAGATCAATATCCAATCCAACTGAAAATATCTTGATCACATGATAGAACTCTGTTGTGTAAATCCTTCACAGTAAGGCAGATATTACAATGAGGCTTCAGTAGCCATTAGGGGTCTTCTTACTGAGCCTCTGTGTTTTCATGTCAGAGGCTTGAACCAAAATTCAAATAATGGCCTGTATGCATAGCTATTAACCAATCAGTGACAATGCGGTTTACATGTAGGCATGTATCCAAAAAGGTCATTTGACTGCTTGCTAAAGTTCACTGTCTAGGTCCTGTCTGTGGAGATATATGAGTCAGTCCTTCACATCATAATGACTAGCCTGGTTCTTACTAATGCTATCCCTAAAACAGTGTACCAAATAGATGGGGTTCCTGACAGCTTCAGTGGCTTCATTCAGCTGCTGTGATTTTGGTGTTTCATCCAAAATATGTACATTACAGACTGGTTGGTCAATGACCAACTACAGACACTTCCCATTTCTCATGAAAGTTTTCAAAGAAGTCGGTCCAAGTTGATAAATGGACTCACAAACCTGACTTATGGTAAAGAGTGCTATTGTGTCAGTAAGACCAGCATCTCCAAGAGACAATACTTTAACGTCATCAATCTTTTTGCACTAAATTATTACTTCCAATCACCCTGAATTTGTTATGCCCTGTATTTGATGATTGATGTTCTGGTAATACAGTTTATCATATCCGCTGATCAGTAATCAATTTACCTGTATTTAGTGTATAACAATTACAATGTAACTAGGACTTTTGCAGCAGATTTGGTTCGTTTTATTGCAGTGAAATTTTCTGATAAAAGTTTCCAATCAAATGGCAAGTTTCAATAGATCAAAAATTCATGAAAGTAAGATTTTCACCATATTTTTTTTTTATTGGATTCATGGTTGCATTTAAATCTGTTTAATATTAAAATATTGATTGTGATTCTGCTATCATCAGAACAATTTCAAAGTTTAAGTCCATGAAATAGAGCCAATGCTGTTATGTAAGTGGGAGTTCAGTGACTTCTTGATATTTGAAAACCTCACGGTACGCAGGGCAATCGAAGAATAGTGAAAAAAAAAGATAATCTATTGCAATACATTGGGGATGAGTTGTTTTTTGTTTATCCTTACCGTCTTGTCAGAACTATGTGGGCGTCTTGCTTAATTTCAATGTTTGTGATTTTTTTTTATTTCAACAGTGAACAGGTAACATCTATAACCTCCTTGAAATTCCCAAAAACAGCTGGTTAAGATATTGCTTAACAGTGCAGCTCTCACCAATAAACCTGCACAAAACTGACAATTAAACCTTAACAATAGCATTCTTTCTAACATAGCATTGTCTTGAAGATTTCCCAGCTGGGTTATGGAATTAACTGACCTCAACCTTCAGATCTCGCAGTAGAAACAATACAATGTAGAAACCTGGTTAGAGTTTTTCTTCAAATTTTAAATATCAATAACAAAGGAAAATCTTGGGTCATTTATTTTTTTATACCTTTTACTTTTTTTCACAGTTGAATTATCCATGACTGCCAAGTTATACAGAAAACCAGGAATTAAATCCCATTCTACTTTGTTGTGATTATTTCAGGTAATGACAATCTCCTAAAATCAAATATAGGATACCGTAAATTTGTGGGTATAGTGCGCACTCGGGTATAGTGCGCAGGTACTTCTTTGGGGTCAGATTAAAAAAAAAAAAATTTTCTACAGAAAAATTATTTGATTACTGGTTACCGCAATGAAACCGTTGTGGTTTGATCCATTGATAATTAGGAAACCACAATCATCGTGACCCTAACATATTTAATTACCTTATGTAAACAAATTCACACAGGTGCCTGACTTAAAAGCATGAAAGGTAATTGGGAAAGAAATTCAGGCACCAGTCTTCCAGCAGAGTTAACACCATCATATAACTCAGCCAGTGAAAAATCCTTATTGCATTGAGAAATATTTACTACTAGTACAAAATAGAATAACAGCAAGAATACTTCCAGACATCAGAACAATTTACTTTCTTCCTATCAGAAAACATGTTATGGAGAAGTCTGTGACTTTAGCTGTGTGTGTAGTGAGTGTGTCATAAGTGAACACATGTGTGTGTGTAGAGGTTGTGACTTTAGCTGTGTGTGTAGAGGTTGTGATGTGTGGAGACTGTGACAATAGCTGTGTGTGTAGAGGTTGTGATGTGTGGAAACCTCTGTGACAATAGCTGTGTGTAGAGGTTGTGATGTGTGGAAACCTCTGTGACAATAGCTGTGTGTGTAGAGGTTGTGATGTGTGGAAACCTCTGTGACTGTAGCTGTGTGTGTAGAGGTCGTGATGTGTGGAAACCTCTGTGACTGTAGCTGTGTGTGTAAAGATCAGGACGTGTGGAAACCTCTGTGACAATAGCTGTGTGTGTAGAGGTTGCTATGTGTTGAGACTCTGTGACTATAGCTGTGTGTGTAGAGGTTGCTATGTGTTGAGACTCTGTGACTATTGCTGTGTGTGTAAAGGTTGCTATGTGTTGAGACTCTGTGACTATCTGTGTGTGTAGAGGTTGTGATGTGTTGAGACTCTGTGACTATCTGTGTGTGTAGAGGTTGCTATGTGTTGAGACTATGTGTGTGTGTACTATATGTGTGACTGTGTGTGTGTGTAGAGGTTGCTAGGTTGTGTGTGTGTATGTGTTGAGACTCTGTGACATCTATCTGTGTGTGTAGAGGTTGCTATGTGTTTAGACTCTGTGACTATCTGTGTGTGTAGAGGTTGCTATGTGTTGAGACTCTGTGACTATCTGTGTGTGTAGAGGTTGCTATGTGTTGAGACTCTGTGACTATCTGTGTGTGTAGAGGTTGCTGTGTGTGTACTATCTGTGTGTGTAGAGGTTGCTATGTGTTGAGACTCTGTGACTATCTGTGTGTGTAGAGGTTGCTATGTGTTGAGACTCTATGTGTTGAGACTCTGTGACTATCTGTGTGTGTAGAGGTTGCTATGTGTTGAGACTCTGTGACTATCTGTGTGTGTAGAGGTTGCTATGTGTTGAGACTCTGTGACTATCTGTGTGTGTAGAGGTTGCTATGTGTTGAGACTCTGTGACTATCTGTGTGTGTAGAGGTTGCTATGTGTTGAGACTCTATGTGTTGAGACTCTGTGACTATCTGTGTGTGTAGAGGTTGCTATGTGTTGAGACTCTGTGACTATCTGTGTGTGTAGAGGTTGCTATGTGTTGAGACTCTGTGACTATCTGTGTGTGTAGAGGTTGCTATGTGTTGAGACTCTGTGACTATCTGTGTGTGTAGAGGTTGCTATGTGTTGAGACTCTGTGACTATCTGTGTGTGTAGAGGTTGCTATGTGTTGAGACTCTGTGACTATCTGTGTGTGTAGAGGTTGCTATGTGTTGAGACTCTGTGACTATCTGTGTGTGTAGAGGTTGCTGTGTGTGTAGAGGTGTGTGTATGTGTTGAGACTCTGTGACTATCTGTGTGTGTAGAGGTTGCTATGTGTTGAGACTCTGTGACTGTGTGTGTATTGCTATGTGTTGAGACTGTGTGTGTGTGTGTAGAGGTTGCTATGTGTTGAGACTCTGTGACTATCTGTGTGTGTGTAGAGGTTGCTATGTGTTGAGACTCTGTGACTATCTGTGTGTGTAGAGGTTGCTATGTGTTGAGACTCTGTGACTATCTGTGTGTGTAGAGGTTGCTATGTGTTGAGACTGTGTGTGTGTGAGAGGTTGCTATGTGTTGAGACTCTGTGACTATCTGTGTGTGTAGAGGTTGCTATGTGTTGAGACTCTGTGACTATCTGTGTGTGTAGAGGTTGCTATGTGTTGAGACTCTGTGACTATCTGTGTGTGTAGAGGTTGCTATGTGTTGAGACTCTGTGACTATCTGTGTGTGTAGAGGTTGCTGTGTTGAGACTCTGTGACTATCTGTGTGTGTAGAGGTTGCTATGTGTTGAGACTCTGTGACTATCTGTGTGTGTAGAGGTTGCTATGTGTTGAGACTCTGTGACTATCTGTGTGTGTAGAGGTTGCTATGTGTTGAGACTCTGTGACTATCTGTGTGTGTAGAGGTTGCTATGTGTTGAGACTCTGTGACTATCTGTGTGTGTAGAGGTTGCTATGTGTTGAGACTCTGTGACTATCTGTGTGTGTAGAGGTTGCTATGTGTTGAGACTCTGTGACTATCTGTGTGTGTAGAGGTTGCTATGTGTTGAGACTCTGTGTGTGTACTATCTGTGTGTGTGTGTAGAGGTTGCTATGTGTTGAGACTCTGTGACTATCTGTGTGTGTAGAGGTTGCTATGTGTTGAGACTCTGTGACTATCTGTGTGTGTAGAGGTTGCTATGTGTTGAGACTCTGTGACTATCTGTGTGTGTAGAGGTTGCTATGTGTTGAGACTCTGTGACTATCTGTGTGTGTAGAGGTTGCTATGTGTTGAGACTCTGTGACTATCTGTGTGTGTAGAGGTTGCTATGTGTTGAGACTCTGTGACTATCTGTGTGTGTAGAGGTTGCTATGTGTTGAGACTCTGTGACTATCTGTGTGTGTAGAGGTTGCTATGTGTTGAGACTCTGTGACTATAGCTGTGTGTGTAAAGGTTGCTATGTGTTGAGACTCTGTGACTATAGCTGTGTGTGTAGAGGTTGCTATGTGTTGAGACTCTGTGACTATAGCTGTGTGTGTAGAGGTTGCTATGTGTTGAGACTCTGTGACTATCTGTGTGTGTAGAGGTTGCTATGTGTTGAGACTCTGTGACTATCTGTGTGTGTAGAGGTTGCTATGTGTTGAGACTCTGTGACTATAGCTGTGTGTGTAGAGGTTGCTATGTGTTGAGACTCTGTGACTATCTGTGTGTGTAGAGGTTGCTATGTGTTGAGACTCTGTGACTATCTGTGTGTGTAGAGGTTGCTATGTGTTGAGACTCTGTGACTATAGCTGTGTGTGTAAAGGTTGCTATGTGTTGAGACTCTGTGACTATCTGTGTGTGTAGAGGTTGCTATGTGTTGAGACTCTGTGACTATAGCTGTGTGTGTAGAGGTTGCTATGTGTTGAGACTCTGTGACTATCTGTGTGTGTAGAGGTTGCTATGTGTTGAGACTCTGTGACTATCTGTGTGTGTAGAGGTTGCTATGTGTTGAGACTCTGTGACTATCTGTGTGTGTAAAGGTCGTGTCTGATTCTGGATGATGATAAGATGCTGATTAGATCCTTGCAGGGCATTTAATCAACTCCAATCTCTAATCTAATCACGAAAATCAAAGAGTAATGTGCAGGTTCATCAGAGAAATCTATCATTGCCAGTAACCTGATATTAACTTGATTATAATCAAGAATTTAGTGTGGCAGACTTTATTGAAGGTACATGGAAGGTACATGGCAGATATCTTGCCAATCTTTAATGAATTTTTTATCTCGGTGGTAGTTAAGATATGTCACATCTGTATACACTTGTGGGATATATTTTGGGTACAGGTACTAGTAGCGTGATTTTGAGGAATCCTTTAAAGTACAATAGGAGGCCTAGATAGAGGACAGGTCATCACCAAACACACAACTCGGGTAACCAAAGAGGAAGTTGATAGAAAATTATGATGCTGGGCATGGAACATGTGAACTGGCCATGGTTTATTTATTCTGAGCTTCAGAATGAAGGTTATGGCCAATCCTTGAGATCAAGTTTTAATCCACTGTCTAATGGCAGTTAGCGATATTTTAGATATACAATTGGACAGATTTTTGATGATAGGAAAATGAACAGGAGATTTTGTTGAGGAACAAAATGTGTAGTATTAACAGATCAGATAGAAATTGTAGGATAAATGGTATACAAGGATAAAACTATGGATAATTGGTATACAGGGATAAAACTATATACTACAACACAAGAACTACATACAACACATCAAACAACAGATCAAACTATCACTGAAAAATTATCAAATGGTCTAAAATAAGACATTACTGTGTAAATTTTAAAATATGGTCTAAAATGAATTCAAAACATATCATGACACTTTTGATCTGTTGGTTTATTACAGGAAATTGGCATACAATTCTTCAATTTTCATATCCTGACTACTTTTTTTTTCAAACAAAAAAAGGCCAGAAAAAATATCTACGCTCAGATTTTGTTTTCTTTATCTGTGAATATTAAGGATGAGATGACTTGAAAATTGAAAAATTGTTGAGGTTTGATTGAAATGAAAAAATAAATCTTCAGTACAGGAGATTTGTAAATTGCAGAACTGAAATAAAATTTTAAAAAATAGTGCTAAAGTAAGGTAGACATCCAGAGGATGTGGTGTTGCCTGTTCAGAGTGGCACCACTAAAAGGACCACCAGGTGGTGGTCATACCTTCATATGGTACATCATCAACTCGTTGGCAAGACTGTTACGAATCTGCGCCGCAATCACACGTTGGTACATGAGGGACTGAAAGAGCAGCATGTGTTAATACTAATCACCATCATGGCTCGTACACACCTTGGAACTTGGCCCATAGTTTAGGTGTGGCAAACTTAATGAGGTGCTAAGGAACATCTTAAACAATACTTCAACAATAGCTTCTAACACAGATCATCTGAGTTCTAATTAACTTCAAAGCACTAATTAAAAAATGAAGCAAAAGTTATTGTAATTATGTCTTTGAAATGCTTTTCATTTTAAACCAATTTGGTTTTTGAAGTGATGTCATGCAATGGCAGATTTTGTACACCACATTTACAAATAGCTATGAAAAATATCACTTTTTAATATGAGGTATGACCTATTTCAAACAGGAATGCATCACCATAATAGTCATCTGTGAAAAGACATTGGACAGGGATATCACAGTGAAATCATGATGTTTATATGTAATATGAGACACCAGTCCAACCTTAATCAAATGTCTATCCTATCTCCGGTGAGACAATGGTGGAATCTACCTGGAGACACTGACAAAACATCTTAATAGCAATTTAATAGCAATGATGGACACAGGCTAAAAGCCTCTATATCGTTATGTTATATTTACATACAACAAAGTATCAATGACTTGGCTAATGAAATGTACTTATCATATTAATTAAAATCCATACATAATGTTCTTGAAATGATCATCCAATAGATGTTCAAATGTCTTGACAAGTTTTTGCATTTTTGATTTGAACAAGTAGACTATTCCATACCTCAACAACTTTATATGTAATTGAATTTCATCTATGATCTGTTTTACAATGTCTTTTGTACAGTTTAAAATTATGACCACAAGTTCTTTCATTAATATCAAAGATAAGCAGGTTTAAGGTAATTCTTTCATCAAAATGTTTGTTCATTATTTTCCAGACAGTTATCAAGTGTCCTCTTCTATACTTCAGAGTGGGGAGCTGTATGTAGTCGCTTCTCATACGATAATTCTTTAAATCGTGGTATTAGCTTGGTGGCTCTTTGTTGTACATTTTCTATCATTTGGATGTCTATTGTTTTGTAGGGGTTCCATATGCATACTGCATGTTCCAGATGTGACCTAACCAATGCTTTAAATAATGGTTTAAACATAGTTTCATCAAGGTGTATAAAAGATCTTCTGATAAGCCTAACATTGAGTTACTCTGCAGGCAGAATTTTACATATGGTTTTGAAATGTTGATCTAACACCAACCATCACACCAGGGTTTTTTCAGTTTCAATACCTTTTAACATTTCAGTTTCAGGGTTCTTTCTACGGGTATTTTCTTTCTTTTTGTCCTTTTTCAATCATATGTAAAATTTTAATAGCTTATCATTTGACATTTCTGCAGTGTATCCAAATTCGGTTGTAGAATATTTAAGTATGGTGATAATTTAACAAAGACAGCACTGAGTGTAAGAAGACTTACATGGCTGATGCTGATGCAGCAGTACACAGCAAATGCTGATGCAACATCTTCATCAAACACAGTGAAGAATGGTCCTGTCTTCTTGTTACATAGCTGGGCCACTCCAAGCACGTTGCCAGATTCATTTTTGATGGGGAAGCATAAAATGTTTCTGGATAAGAAAAATGTTTTGAAATGTAATACATATATATTACTTCTATGGCCAAATAGATTTGAAAATTGAAATCTTCATGTACAGCCCATTCTGAAGGAGGGAAACAATCATATTCTAGTTGACTGTCAGATTATATTTACATAATACCGAATTTCAAACTTAAAATGAGTATATATTGATATGTTGTACCTGGTTCTAAATCCTGTGGAGTCATCAATTCCTCGATAAAACATTGGATGTGAGTAGGCATCTTTTATATTTAGAAGTTTACCTGTGAAGAAAACACAAAGTATTTCATTAAAGACCTACAAATAGGCTGTTCGAGATAATTTTAATCAAATAAGAAACAAGTGCCAATTGTAATGGGGATCTCAAAGCTACACCTGTGGTTATTAATGATACTTCCAGTAGCCAAATGCTGGTAACTTTTCTCAGTGGAAGAAACCAGAACAAATAACCAACAGAAAAAAAAGAGAAATGAAGCAAAAAAAATATGTCCCCAACTTCATTTGAGTGACATAATAACAGAATAGACCGTAGGACATCGGTAAATAGTCAGGCAGTCCTTAAAACAGCAGTAGAAACATGACAGTGTTCTGTAATGTGTGCAGCAGACAGGTTCCTCAAAGTCCATTCATTAGAATATTAAGACGTAAACACTTTGAACTGTAAACACACTCCGCAGGTCAAACCTACTTACATCACTAGTGCAAATGTAACCTGTCAAACACAGTTACCAGACATGGACAAAAACAAATGTTCTAAGGAAGAAGCTGATTTTTGTTTACCATAAAGTCACTCATGAGCTGGTCAAATTCAACATCTACAACAAGAATTCAGTAGAGAAATTCTTGCTACAATATTGACAAAAGACATTAGTGCAATCCTATTGCACCTATGTTTACCCAGGTCAGAATAGAAAGGTATGGACCTGAAGTAAAAAAAACAAAAATTGTTTTAACCGTCCACCTACATTGTGCATATGCTGACATTTATAATGACAGATAACTTACCTGTTGTAGCTACATGTCCGGCTATACCCTGGATTATTGGCATGCGGATCTCCGACTGAACCTGAAATTCAGTTATTTACAATATATCTTTTGTATGGATTGAACAATTAGTTAGAAATACTATACAATACACAACAGTTGTAGGTATTCAGCTGGTGTCCTTCATATGTACTTTCTGGTATTGAGGTTGTTGAGGGTATTTATTGATAGAATGCTATGTATATGGTATAATTGGCTTTTTGTTAAACATATGTACTTTCTGGTATTGAGGTTGTTGAGGGTATTTATTGATAGAATGCTATGTATATGGTATAACTGGCTTTTTGTTAAACAGCAAAAACCCATATTATCTGGAAAATGGCAGTCTCTCAAAATGTATAACTCATTGAAACAGGGGAGAAATGCAGAGTATCATCAGGGGGCACATCACCATATTATACTGGTCATTCCTGTGAAATCTTTAAAAAAAGATCCATTTTAAACTGTGCAAATGCATTGCCAGACAAAGATCGTCAATGGTCATTTTGGAAGTTTCCCCCCCCCTCTATGTATTCAAAGCTATTCTCACATTGGGCACTAGTTTCATTTCTTTTTAAACATTGCAGAATTCTCCTTGCTTAATGGTTGCTCTAAACCATGCAGGCTGAATGTTTATGTTCAGCACCATGTTGAGCAGGTTTGCAGGGGAAATTCTGTCCGTATTGGGCAAATTTTTTTTTTTAAATCTCCAACCCAACCTCATAAATCTACATCTTATCACACATAATGAAGCAAAGTGGATGTTACCATTAAAGCAGAGAAAACTGATTTAAAACAGTAACAGTTTTAAGAAATGAAAAAAAAATATTCAGCTAGATTTACTTCTTTTGTGTGTGACACATGTACAAGTTGTAAAGACGAATCAAATTAAAAATCAAATATCTACATTTTAATATGAGATAGTACCTCCTTGTCATTGGTAGTGATTCCATCAAACACTTTAGCGACAAGCTCCTCTGTCTCTTCGTCTATCAAGAATACAGAGCACCTATAAAATAGAACACAAGTAGAAAAACTCAATATCACAGCAACACATACAGCTAATATTTCTTCTAAAACGATGCTGATATTATTACATATTTTTAATTGGAAAATTTTCATGATCTTATTACTGGTATACTCACAAACAGCCAAAAGGTTGTCATGGCAATCATTCTGACACTAGCCAAAATAATGACGTCCATCTGTCTTTTTCAGGCAGATGATGGATGTCAATATCGAAGAATATAATGGCAATGACATGACAGATATGACTTGGTCTCATGTTAAAACCGAAATTCATGATCTAATCTCCAGTAGATGCACAGACATCAAACATACTATTGCCTAAGTATATAGGCGAATTAAATATCTAAGAAAGAGTATTAGGAATTTGTGATACTAACTTTTTTTTACAAAGCTTTATTTTTCAAAAAGCTATCGTAAAGAAATCTAGTCTAATGTTTAATTCATAAACAACATGGGATTAAAATGAAATATTCTGAGATTTCACAGAGGAATCAATAATGCATTCCCTGCAATAATCTTCCTATGCCTTTGGAGCGATGCAAAATACGGTTTCACTAATCAATGTTCAAATTAATTCTAGTTAACTTGGAAAATGCTGCATAGCTCATATTAACTTCTCACCTCTCTGCTTGTGTTAGATTCCTAGCTTCTTGCATAATTTCTCGTAGAAGTTTCGTTAAGTCATCTGCAAGTGAAAGTGACAAAAATTATGAGTGTCACATAATGTATCAGTAACATTAAGACATTTAAGATTACACTTCATCATCTTTTAATTTCATAAATTAACAATGCTTTCTATCATTACAAAATCAGCTTGGAGCTCTAAATCAAAAATGTCATGGAATCAGGTTCTTGAAAATTGTGCAAAATGGCAACAAGTTGTTAAAATTCAAGGGAATTACAATACATTGGCAAAGATGTACATGTATTGATGATACATAAATATGTTATTTGAATGTAAATATGTCTTTCTATATTTCATTAACTTGTCTGTATATAGCAGATATCATGTATTTGTTACATAACAGATCATTTGTATTTATGACCAATACAGAGCATACAGTGAATGAAACTTGCAAAGAAAACAAGAAAATTCAACACAATCTAACAAAACAGATCAACAACATAACTCTTGCTTACAACTTGAAAAATAAAAAACACCAATAAAAAAATTGAAATCAAAGTTAACTGTAATAAACATTTACAAATTCTTGCAGACTAATCCTGGTACACAAGGCAAGCAGTTTTACAACAAAATTATAATCTTAATCCTCAATTTTATTCAGTTTTTTCCCCTATGATTTTTTTGTCTTGTATAAGGAAACGCCTGAAGAAACTTTGATCTCCATAACTGCAACACAGGTGCAGAACTGAACAATGCAGACCTACTTTTTGTGATGGGCAAAGCATCAGTACTGGGGGGCTGTAATCTTAATATATTTATCATATTTTTGTCAATAAATGTGCACCTAGAAGTCTCTTGGGTGTCGCCTGACCCCTTGGGCAGATCCTCAGATGAAATGGACATCAAAGAGTCGGAGGTGATGACATAAGTATGACTGACCCTGGATTCTGTGTCTTCTACAATGATGGTGTGGTCACATAATCCAGACTCTGATGGACTTACCCCAATTTGGTCAAGACTACCCACTAAACCAAGGGTGGAGGCAAATATTTGTCGCCGTCTGAAATCTGTTGACATTACAGTGTCAGCAGAACTTTCTTTGCAAAAAGCATAGTTCAAACTGGGTTTGCTTTCCATAAATTCATCGTTTGGTTCAAAGTGATGAATTCCAGGGTCACTTGTAGAGAACCTGACGTTAGATACCTGTGGATCAAGAATTTGACTTCTATCCATCTCATATCCCTCAATAGTTTGCATCTGTGAGCTGAGAGGTAGGGAACGACATGTCTGAATCCTTGTGCTATTGCCTGACCAAGCATCATGAAAGGACAACCTATGGCAATCTCTACCAATCTCTTCTACATCAGATCCTGAGCTGAATTCACTTGCATCAACATTCAGATCTGATGACTCAAATTCCTTGCAGGTGAACATTTCTGAGGAGGTTTCACTGGGAACATACGGACTTGTAGGGGAATCAGAATCAGGTGAGCTTGACGCTAATGAGGTAGAAACATGATTGTCAGAAAATGGAACATCTGTCTTGGGACTTGAGTTGCTGCTGTAGTCCAGTTCCTGTTTATGTTTCTGCTCTGAATGCGCAGTCAGAGTTGTGTCCGGAGCAGAGCTAGCACTATCAAACTGATGGAAAGATGCATCAGTCAAATTTACAGGGCAGACAGCTTCACTTGTATCCTTTCCAGCATCTCTGAATGCCTCAACCACAGTTTGGTAAAGCAGTCCCCCTTGTTTACTTTCAGTGCTTTTTGCATTAATTCCATGTGAGGTCCTGTCATGATGTCTCTCTTCAGCCAAATCTTTCGGCGGCTCAGCTAAAGTGTAAATACTAGATGCACTGGAGGATGCACTTCCACCATCTTCTCCAAAATTTCTCATGGACTCACTGCATGTAAATCCATTTCCTGGATAGCCGTCAGAATGATGTCTAATAGATTGTACATTTGTAGAGCTCTGGTCACCTGGGCTGGTGCAACTTTCCTGGATATAATACTGAAAGTCTGTTTTACAGTGACTAGTATCAGATGGAGGGTACTGGTCTGGCTCCTCATCATCTGTTCTGTATTGCTCATTGGAATTGTTTATCAGAGCAAACTCTGATCTGGAAACATCAGACATTCTACAAGGAACACAAGAATCAATGGACAATGAAAGTAAGTCATCTTCAACACTTTCTACACTGGTCTGATCTTGTCGTCTTCCCCCTGGAAGCCTGTAAGGTGATACAGTTTCCTTCTGAGGGCTGCTTGTGTCACTGGACTTCTTCGCCTGTTTATGTTCTGGAGATTTTATTTTTGGGTGAACTTGATAACCTTTGACCTTTTGATGAGGCTGACGAGCTATTTCCTCAATATCATAATAGCCAGTTAATTTTTCAGCCAGTATTCCTTGTTGTTGTATCTCTCTATTAAGATTTTTAGACGCTAATCTGGCTGAGTTGTTGTGTTGGAGAGAGGCCCCTTCCACTCGTGGGCGGCATAAAGTTGTCAGGTGGTCCTGTTCTGGTTTAATACGGTCAAAGTAGGAGTATGCTCTGACATTGACCCCAACCCCATTACTAGGTATGACTGGAAAGTCGTCCAGACCCTTACAGTGGACAGATGATAACTCACCTAAGTGGGTAAACAGGTTCTTGGCAACATCTAACATAGCCTGTTACAGAGACAAAAAAGGGTATTCATTAGTACACATCATAACTAACTTCACAGGACACTACAGAGTCATTATCATACCAAACAGATTATTCCTCACAAAATCAGACTTATTACTTGAGATATTTTAATAACCAATGGCTTTTTCACTGAACTTCCAACTTTACATTTTTTCAGGAAGAAAAACACAACTTGTAATTGGACATTAAATATGGCCACATCTATTTATCCATCTACCACATTGCAACAAATAAAGAAAGTGACAGTACCTGTGTTTGTTTTTTTAGTTTGCGTTCATTTTGGAATGCTAAAGTATTAGTTAAAATGGCGGCAGTGTACTTAAAACAGGTCTGTATTGTCTCAACATCACCACTGGTAAAACTGTTAAAAGAAAAAAACAAGACATTTGAAACAGAAGTTCCAAAACAATTTTGTTATGTATATAGGCAACACATTCCTTAAATCTAGAGTAGACTTTTGTGTCTCATTGTATTCTAATAAAAAATCTCTTTCATTTAAAGCTAGATGTACTTATCCTTACAAGTACACATATATTTTTAACACCAAAGCAATAATCTGACAACATACAGAATTTTGCTTATCTATTTAAAAAAGGAGAAAAAAATACGTGTTGATTCAGAAAGGAACATGATGATGAACACCATAATATATCACACAGTATTTAAATGTGAAAAGAAGATGATATTTAGCATAAAAAAATCTCTTAAACACATAAAGACTACTACCAAAACTCACCAACATGCCATGAGAAAGCAAGCACACTGATCTTATTGCTGTTTTTTTTTTTTTTTTTTCATTTAAATAACCCTAATTTTCCCCCTTTAAATGAGGTATAGATTTTGGTTTTCAAAAGTTCAATCATCACAAAATTATGACTTTTCACAAGAGCAGATCCTAACATGACGGAACCTTTCTGGGCAACAAAGCGTATAATGTGCCTGTAGCCGACTGACCTGTCTGAGCCAAACTTGTTAGCAACACATGCTATAGCAACAAGTCCATCATAGTTTCTACTGGAAACAGGGACACACATCAAAGATTGAAGACTTCGTCCAAGAAGGTCCTCCATCTCCTTCTTCTTCTCCTGAAATAAACAAGCCAAATTAGTGTATTAAATGATGTCAGTGGAACTATATAATGGACTATGATCCATGTTATGAGATCAAACAAGGTCGGTGAAAATATGATCCATATTTACAGATTGAACAAGGTCAGTGTAAATATGATCCATGCATGCGCCTTAATGGTCATCTGACTACAAAAACTTTCAGCTGGGAGAAGGGTTATTTTTTCTACGTTAAATGAAATCTTACTAAGACGTTGTTTCCACGATGCAGATGGCAGTTTGGTGAGGAGTAGGTAACTGTAACAAGTGTTACCTATTTTTGACAGTAAAGTTGCACCATGATTGTGCAAACATCTTATGAAATGGCCTCCCTGGCTGCCATACCTAAATTTTGACAAGGTCGAAAAATAACAACACTTTGTTGGCTACCTTTCATTAGCATCACCATCCATTTTTAGCTCAATGGCACTAGTGAAACTGGAGAAGAAGTTTAAAATATGTTTTTCAAGATGGCAGCCATGGCAGGCATCTCAGATTTCAGACTGACCATAAAAATAACAACACTTGGTCAGGACCATCTGAGGATCATTCCATGCAAGCTTGAACTCAATCCCACTGATGTAACCAGAAAAGAAGTTTAAAATGTCAAAAGTTTACGCACATCAGACGGCCATGAGGACGGACAAAGCACAATGGCTATGTAATGACAGTGTAATAATGATCCATGTTTACAGAAAACAAGATCAAATGATGTCATTGTAAGTACTATGACTTACTGTCTACAGGAAAAAGGATAATTGAATTTAAAGTTGTCTATACAAAACAGGGGTTAGTAAGCTGTAGAAGGATATATGTCTACCACTACTACTTGTAAGGCATCTGTAAACATGAAGTGTGCTGCTGTCTTTATCATCAATGTTGCTGTAGTACACATAACAAACCTGACGAAAATCATTTTATAATTTTACATATTACAGTGTAATACCATGGCGTCTTAATACAGATTGAGAGATGCTTGTGTAATGTTTTAGCTGAAGTTTATTGATTCGCTAGACTTCAGCATTACAAGCTACTTAAAACAAGATTATATAGCCAGATGACATCAGCTGACATTAAAAGCAATGTCGAGGATTACAAAACCAAGGACAACAAAGGAATAAACCAAAAAAGACAATTTTCCCCTGAGGACCTGATCATTGTAAACCCATTCGTTATTCTGATCCTCATTTCCCATTGTTTAACATCATTATACAATCTTATCAACACTTGTTAAGATGGTATAGATGGCAAGAACATCACTGACTTATATGAAACTCAGATGTCATCCCCACCAGTCCACAGAAACAGTAAATAGCACATTTCTCATGCAAACCATTGATCTCAGACAAAGTATACATCTCCAAAGATCTTTGGTGATAATGGCTGACAGTAAAATCCAACAAATGGTTTCTATATATACATTTGACTAGACATATCTGAATCCCCTCATATGATCTGTGTCATAAGAGCTTGAAATGGTGCTCTTTTACACACGATTATAGCTCACATCTCCATTAGCACAGAGGAAATGCAAAAAACAGCAGCATCTAGCATTGTTAATGAAACAAAAATAGAAGGTATTCTGTGTAAAAACAATTCTAGTACCATTAGCTCTTATCGAATGGTAGGCAAGACTATAGCACAAACCTATAAACTGGGGTATTTACATGGAGTATTTACAACTGAGAAAACTGCTATACTAAAAACACATCATACTAAAAATAAAAATCCCACTTACATCCAGTACTGTACATAAAACTTATATAAACCATGTAATGGTTAATCCTTATAATTTTGTGTTTCTATTCACTTGATTTTTTTAGACAGGTTAGATTTTTGTGCTGTTATCAGAATCTTAAAACAAAATGAAAAATAGAATGCTTCAAAAATAACAAAGTTTAGCGATCAGTATATATAACCAGTCATTTGTGCTTTTATATTGACATGTGAAGTGATAGAATTATAAAGCAATGCAATGTGTGATCAGTATATTAATTACTTACCTCAGTTATACTCTCTAGCCGTAATGGGTCTTTGGTTTCCAAAACAGCTGAGAACGTACTAGTTTCACCCTGAAATACATGACAATTATTACTATCTTGAAAGTGCAAGCCTGAAAACAGAGAAAGACACTTTTCCCCTTGTGTCAATACACTTTCATTTACTACCTGTCATTAAAAAACATTGATCTAAACTGCTGTCAGATCAGGAAATGGACCTATTGATTAATTTACCTCCATTAATGTATCAAAAGCTATTAAATGATCTTGACTTTTCCATCAAACGATTAAAACATCAGGAACCAAAGTATACTGATTGACACAACATTTTTAAGCAATGTATAACAAAAATTGAAAAAGAGGCTCTAAAAAACAATCAATAAGTTTCAAAACAAATTAATTTACTCCTTGAGATAATATAAAATCCATTCAGCAGACAAAAGGTATTTATCATATATAAAATTTTACTTTCAGATTTAATAACACTTACTGTCAGCCCTTATATAATGAAGATATAGTTAATGGGCTTCATTTAGCAGTGAAAAATCACAACAGAGATCACATTCAGCAATCTTCATTATAATAAAACTAACAGCTCAAAAAAATGAAGTTAAGCTTTTTTCCAAATAAAAAAAGTCAACATATCATATACCAATCCAAAAAACTGATTTCAGTTGGAAAATTATAATTTCTATTTAAATATTTTGGGTTATGTTTGTGCTGTATTCAATAACTGCAATGTCATATATATTTATAAACAACTGTATGACTGTTTATTGACAGAAACTGAGCTGTTTATTTTCTCTCAGAAACAAAGTCTAATAGGACAGGTTTAACTTAGTGAAGTCAACCAAGGTACTTCAGTTGACTACTATCTTTTTTTCAGACAGAAAATGAAATGTTTTATGATTGGCACTTGTAAGTTTGCTTTTCAGACACATTTCAGATATCAAAATCTAAATGTGACCTTCTATAATGTTTGTAAAGTGACCTTACTCTTTGTAGAATCATTGAGAGAAATGTTTTGAAATCACCTGTATAAATGATATTTGCAGCAAAATTTTTATTTCTATGAAATATGCAGCTAATATATAAACAAAGGTATTACTGTAGTAGGTTTGAACAATTGTACATAAGGAAGTAGAGGCTACATGTATTAAAACTTTGACTGGTAGCAACCATCAGGTTCCTCCAGGGACAGGACTGCACCCTGATATCATTACATGGTTATATTCATCTTTGATGAAAAAATATATTGCAGTATTTCTAGAGTTAGGATCTAGGCCAACTCCAATGCTTGGACTAAGTCCCTGGGGAGGAACCAATCACAGCAACATGAATCAATTTGTTTATTTATGACTATTGAGTGTGTGTGTGTGTGTGTTTGTGTGTATGTGTGTTTATATAGCAAGGAAACAGATAGCTTAAGCAATATGACACTGAAATATCATCTGCATTGGACTTAAAGGTGACACAGACGGGTTGGGAAACTCAGAATCTTTATCATAGGCAACTTAAACTCGATCTAGAATATGTATGTATCTGGGTCTCAAAATTGTCAGCTGATCTTATCTCTTGCACACCTTACATGAATTTCATGGGTTGAGAAGACCATATTTACTTCTAAAACTTTTTCAATACCTATTCACTTTTTTGAGATTAAACAGAGTATTTGAAATGTTTGTTGAAAATATTTGACACAAAAGGAGATAACATCAAGCTAGATCCTCTTGTTCTATAAACACTCCTGTGATATATAACCCCAGATAAACAGACAACAGTAAAATCATATGAAAGGTAAGAAGGAAAAAAAACATTATTGACGAGAATATTTAAAACCCTCTGAAAATGGAAATGTATTTTTTGAAACAGTGCATCAAAAAAGCAAAACACAAATAAAAGTTCATCTTGAAAATGCATCCAAAATAACTTATTCCAAGCAAAAACAAATGAATTGAAAAAGGAAGTATTTCTTGATTCTAGCTTTTATCCTTAAAAAAGAAGAGAAATTTGTTGTTTGCATGCATAAATCTTTAAAGGTGCCACACACAGATTTATAACAAGAGGCTCATGGGGACTCTATCGCCCACCTGGATATTTCAGCTTTCTCATCAAATCATTTGTTTTCCCCAAAAGGTGGGGAATTTTAAAGTTTCAAACCAAGCCTTCATCCAAGCAGAAACAGAATTATTTCAAAATATCTCACATCAGAAAGGGTCAGATTTACCATTCACATAAATTGTTCAGGCTAAGTTAGAATAAGATTTCATCATTGCTACACACAAAGGTAGAATTTTAAGACTTGGATAACATTCTCCTTCGAGCCCTGTCCCTTTGACCCTGGGGCAAAGACCTAAAATTTATTATACAAAATTAATTCCCTTTCTCCTGTTGAAGGATGCTTCTGACCTTAATCAACATAATTTTATCAAACAGAAGAAGGATTTTAAACTTATTCCTCTATTTCATCTACTGGCCCATCCCTCTGTCCCAAAATGGTTCAGACCTACAATTTATACACAATCGAGAGTCTTTCACTAATGATGCTTCAGACCAAGTTTGGATCAAATCCTGCCATAACTACAGAAGCAGGATTCTAAAACTTTAGCTATATATCCTCTACTGGTCCCTGCTCATCCAGCCTTAAGGAAGATATCACACACAAATGATACAAATTGATTTCTCTCCACCCAAGATTCTTCTAAGAAAATCTAGTCAAAATACAATGATCCAAGCAGAAGGAGAAAGATTTTAAAGCAATTTCTGTATTCACCATAATGGGTCTCACCTTCCAGACCTCATTGAAAGTTCAGATTCTCTTTTCAGTTGAATTGAGTACCAACTACCGAAAGATACTTCAGCCATAATTTTAACAAAATCCAATCATTCTTACAAATGAAAGCATTTAAAAGATTTTATAAATTTCCTCTTTTGGGCCCTGTACTTTCGGTCCCTGAGGATGGGTAGGGGAGGCAGAGACCCATCATTTACATAAAATTGGATTCCCTTCTCTTCCAAGGATGATTCTGAGCAAATGTTTATGAGTAGCTATTTGTAGAAAAAGTTGACGGACGCATGACGGATGTCATGCCATGCCATAATATAAGTTCACTTGGTCCTTCAAGCCAGACGAGCTAATCAAAATCACAAAAAGTCAAGTCAGAATAGAAAACCCTTCAAGGACAAACAAAGTCATTCATACTTTGCATAAACTTACCATTTTGTCAGAAAACAGTGACTGCATTGAATATCATTAAAGCAAATATCAGCGAGACCATACATGGCTTTTTGATGAATATACAGGAAGGAATTTTCTTCCTTTTACTCAATAGCTAAATTAGCCATCATAATTTTCAAAATATTTATTTCTTGTAGATACAAAATAAAATCAAACCATAGCTCACCAAAATGCTTTTGTATATTATAATTACTGTGGTCATTTTAATAATATTGATCGCTATTTCACCTACTTCATTACAATAAATAGTGTCAAACTCCAGATAAAGGAAAATATTAATTGCACTGTTTTCTTTGTGATCTCCTCAACCATTATGATGTAAAAGGATGCTTCTCAATGTAGTTAACGGTCTAATTCAATCAGTGGCCATAACCAAACAAGAGATGCCGCCAAACTACAACAAATTCTTAGCTTAGTATGTCTATATCTCCTATTTTATTGTATCCTGATTTACAAATGTAATCCAATGAGCAGAGCAATGAGTGATCCTCACATATCCTAATGAGGGGGAATTAGGCGTTACAATCTCCAGCAACATCGCGCGGTCAGACACGGGTAACATTTGGTGTATTATCACAACTCTACCTCAATAAAACAAATCGATTAACTAACGTGTCTGCTGGTGAACCCAAGACATTTCTCCAGACAAGCAAATGCATTCCCCTTATTTGTCGCATCTGATGATGTGATAATCCTTGCAGCTGATGCTGACATCTTTTGCCTGACTTGTAATTCTTGAGATCACCAGCACAACGATAATTCACACCTATCTCCTTGTTGTTCTATTGATTATGTAGGGCTAGCTTTTAGAGACTCCCTTAATATGATGCTAGCCTACCATGCTGTGTATGATGGAACTAACACAGTATGCTAGCATCTAAATCAGGGCAAGAGGACACAATTCATATCTATGTTTTCAAAACAATTTAGCTAAAATCATATAACTTCAGATCAATAACCAGTCTGTCCCCTACTCTCCTGGTAATATCTGACTGTCTAGATAAATATCTACTTAAGGTCACTTACTATTCTGTCCCCTACTCTCCTGGTAATATCTGACTGTCTAGATAAATATCTAATATGGTCACTTACTATTCTGTACCCTACCTCTCCTGGTAATATCTGACTTTTTAGATAAATGTCTACTTTAGGTCACTTACTATTCTGTCCCCTACCTCTCCTGGTGATATTTGACTGTCTAGATAAATATCTAATTAGGTCACTAACTATTCTGTCCCCTACCGATCCTGGTGATATCTGACTGTCTAGATAAATATCTAATTAGGTCACTTACTATTCTGTTCTCTACCTCTCCTGGTGATATCTGACTGTCTAGATAAATATCTAATTAGGTCACTTACTATTCTGTCCCCTACTCGCCTGGTAATATCTGACTGTCTAGATAAATATCTACTTAAGGTCACTTACTATCCTGTCCCCTACCTCTCCTGGTAATATCTGACTGTCTAGATAAATATCTACTTAAGGTAACTTACTATTCTGTTCCCTACTAGCCTGGAAATATCTGACTGTCTAGATAAATATCTACTTAAGGTCACTTACTATTCTGTCCCCTACCTCTCCTGGTAATATCTGACTGTCTAGATAAATATCTAATTAGGTCACTTACTATTCTGTCCCCTACTCGCCTGGTAATATCTGACTGTCTAGATAAATATCTACTTAAGGTCACTTACTATTCTGTCCCCTACCTCTCCTGGTAATATCTGACTGTCTAGATAAAAATCTACTTAAGGTAACTTTTTATTCTGTCCCCTACTTGCCTGGAAATATCTGACTGTCTAGATAAATATCTAATTAGGTCACTTACTATTCTGTTCTCTACCTCTCCTGGTGATATCTGACTGTCTAGATAAATATCTAATTAGGTCACTTACTATTCTGTTCTCTACCTCTCCTGGTGATATCTGACTGTCTAGATAAATATCTAATTAGGTCACTTACTATTCTGTCCCCTACTCGCCTGGTAATATCTGACTGTCTAGATAAATATCTACTTAAGGTCACTTACTATTCTGTCCCCTACCTCTCCTGGTAATATCTGACTGTCTAGATAAAAATCTACTTAAGGTAACTTACTATTCTGTCCCCTACTTGCCTGGAAATATCTGACTGTCTAGATAAATATCTAATTAGGTCACTTACTATTCTGTTCCCTACTCTCCTGGTAATATCTGACTGTCTAGATAAATATCTACTTAAGGTAACTTACTATTCTGTCCCCTACTTGCCTGGTAATATCTGACTGTCTAGATAAATATCTAATTAGGTCACTTACTATTCTGTCCCCTACCTCTCCTGGTAATATCTGACTGTCTAGATAAATATCTAATTAGGTCACTTACTATTCTGTCCCCTACCTCTCCTGGTAATATCTGACTGTATAGATAAACTTCTTCTACAGGTCATAACTAGTCTGTCCCTAACCTCACCTGGTGATGTGTGACTGTCTAGATAAACTTCGTTTTCAGGTCATAACTAGTCTGTCCCTAACCTCACCTGGTGATGTGTGACTGTCTCGATAAACTTCTTCAGGTCATTAACTAGTCTGTCCCCTACTTCTCCTGGTGATGTGTGACTGCCAAGACAAATTTCTACTTTAAGTCATTAACTAGTCTGTCCCTAACCTCACCTGGTGATGTGTGACTGTCTCGATAAACTTCTTCAGGTCATTAACTAGTCTGTCCCCTATCCTCACCTGGTGATGTCTGAGTGTCTAGATAAAATTCTTTTTAAGGTCATTAACTAGTCTGTCCCCTATCCTCTCCTGGAGATGTCTGACTGTCTAGATAAACTTCTTTTTCAGGTCATTAACTAGGCTGTTCCCTAACCTCACCTGGTGATGTCTGACTGCCAAAATGTCTACTTTAACTCAATAAGCATTTTGTCTCTGGTAATCTATCCTGGTGATGTCTGACCATCTAGGTAAAATGTCATATGTTTTGTCTGATGGTTCAGTTAAATATAAATAGTCTATACCTTAGATAACTATCTTGCTTAATTGATTTACTTACGGGAAACCGAATTTCTGACTCCAGAACCTTGTCCCCAATCACCTAAGGAAAAAGAAGTAAAAATAAATGATCATTCTTGTACATTTCCTATATCAATACCATTCTTCAATGCTTGTTATCAGAATGTGTTATCAAATTACAGAATTTCAACAGGCATTTATATATATTTAATCCACTGGTGAATAACATAACATTTCTACAGTACATATTCTGATGCTGACATGAAAATCATCTTTTGTTTGATCCAAACATTATACATTCAGATTCAGTACATTTTAAAACTTTGAACAAATGTATCCCTTGCGCATATGGCACATGAATAAATTACATTTCAATCGGCAGCAGTTTAGCCTTAAGTGATACTGGAATCCCATCAGAATGTTCTGTTAGTGTCTGTAGATATACAGATTGGTTTTGCCTGTATGTGACAATGGGCATACGTATATCTGTCTAGACACATCTATCATCATGTCATATAGACACCAATAACACTTTTCATCCCATCACATTCTTCTAGGCATGAATATACAAGTACCAATTTTGAAGTAATACAGCACCATCCCACAATGTATGAGAAAAAGAATGCCAAGTCACATAAGATCTGCACAGAAACACACGGCCATACGAAAAGGGAGGCCAAATGTTAAAGTTAATCAGGCAATCCATGATACCATAAAAATGTTTATTTCTGTAAAAAAGGGTAAAGGTTAAATTTACAGTGGAAAAGGAATACTAATAACAACTCTATTTGTTTTCAACAAACATAGAACTAATCACACAAATAGTGAGGAAAAGTTGTTGATTAAAAAAATCCACTTTCAACACATTTGCTCCGTGTGACCTTGAGAGTGGATCAGTCATTTGATGAAACCTGTAATGATTTTACCCTAGAATGCCAAAGGTTAAAATACCATGACCTTTGAAGCCTTAGTTCTTTTGACCTTGAATGGAGTAAAGAGATCAGCATTCTTTTCACTGAATCAATATTCATTTATATAGAACAACCAGCACCCAAAACATCAAAATCCAATAAACTTTTACTTCTAAAAATTATATTCTTAAAAATCTTACTGAAGGTCAATCCTTAGTAATCTTCCTGATAATCTGATCCTTATACTGTTGTTCTCAATATACACTCTGTATATTGTAGTATCTGTTCCTGCTTTTTCACATTTGAATTTTGTACTTTATCACATTTGAAATCTTATATCAGTAATAGGCATTATTATTTAGTATTATAATATCTCACCTGACAATACAGTTCCTGTGTTTCTGGAACCACTAACAACATAAAACCAAACTCTGCATTGGTGTATTCTTCTAACTGAAAAATAAAAACAACACAATGCATAATTCCCCTTTGAGTTAAGAAATATTTCTCCATTTAAATGAAACATAATAATGTTATTTTTCAATTTTAAAACACAAGTCAACCAGTTATGAAGGAGTTATTATTTGGCCTTTTCACAGTGTTAAGCTTGCATGATATTATCTTATATTAATGAACAAGAAATGTTTCTGCTGGCTTGAGATCAAAGGGATCATCTTGTAATAACTAAAGGAGGGGGAGGAGGGGAGGGAGGGAAGGGAACAACATAAGCAGAAAATGCTTCAGCTAATCAGAATTTTTATCATTTAATAACAAGAAAGTAATTCTGAAGTTCCTATAAGTGCAAGCTCAGCCTTGGCAGATTCACTGACAGAGAAGCTTGTGAATCTTTCATTTCACCAGTAAAGTTAAGGCACATTGTCACCCTGTACTGATGAAATGTCGTAAGTTTGCTGTGAGCCAATCTCTGAAGATTTAACAAATTCTTTTTATGGCTTCACCTTTGACAACATCACCAAATAAAGAAGTTTCATCTGACTTTATAACATATATATTTGTTACAGTAAAATCAATATCAAAACCAAATTTCAATTCAAATTTCATGGTTGTTGGAGGCTTTCTTAATTGCTCTTTCACCGTCATCAATGTCCTAACATAATGGAACTGTTTCGATTTTTGTCACAATTTAGTTTGGACTTCCTTTGGTAAATTGACTTCAAATCTAATTCAGACAAGGAGGTAGAATTGGATGAGAAAAAGGCAGTACCGGTAATCTCAGTTTTATTTTGAAGTGGTGAGTAGGAATATCCCAATTTCAATATCACGTCAGTAATTTGTTAAATTCCTCTGTGCAATACAGTCAGAAATTATATAATTTCAACACACAGTGGCTTAAATTGTTTACAAGGAGAGAAAGAACAATATTTTTATACAATTCATCATCTTATTATGGAAAAAAAAGGGAAAAAAATAATTTTCAAAAGGTTTTCTTTCTCTCTCTCTCTCTCTCTCTCTCTTTATATGCACCTATCATGTTTTTAAAAATAAGTTTTGAAAAACAGTTATAAAAACAAATTTAATGGCTAATTGACCAGAGTCTCAATTCTTGTTAAATAGAATTCTGATAGTTAGAAAAAATATCAAATTTCTAACAACCAATTACTTGATATCTTGCAGGCATTTATTGTTTTTTTAAATCTCTCATTTCCCTGGCCAATTTCATTAGTAAAGCTTCATATTTTTGACAAGGAGTGTTATCAATGGATTGATCAACCTTGGTTACAATCGTGGTTGAGTTGTGTTATGTTAGAAACCTGTATCGAAGGGAATGAGTAAGCGATACAGCCACTACATCAACAGAAAGGTTGAATCCATCTTTCGCTAATTGCATGCAAGTATTGAAGATCAGTACACAAACAAGTTGACTTCATTACCTTTCCTGTTTCCATGGATTCTATACAACAATTCAATTACAAGTCTTCCACTTTTAAATACCCATGATCGAAGCGTTTGAGAAATAACACACTTTGTAACCCCCGTTTCTAAAGAACTAAAACATTAATTGTGACATATACTTGGTAACCTCAGATGAAATCAATATATTGCACTCAGTAATACTTTCTCCAAATCTGAAACCATCAAACCAATGGAATCTAAGTACCATACATGTCATAACTTCTAAACCAGTGATATAAAATTTCATAATTGTCATGCAACATTTATATAACCTCTTACTCAATTAAATCAAAGAAACCATGTATGTCAAAGCCTCTAAACTAAATCAAACCATTTTAATCTCTAACCAAAGAAATACAAAAAATCCTAATGTTGTCATAATCTCCAAACCAATCAAGTCACTGGGTATTAATAAACACCATAACTATCTAAACCAATGAAATCAAAGAATATTCATACACACCATAACTATCTAAACCAATACAATCAGAAAATCACACACACACCATAACTATCTAAACCAACACAATCAGAAAATCACACACACACCATAACTATCTAAACCAACACAATCAGAAAATCACACACACACCTTAACTATCTAAACCAACACAATCAGAAAATCACACACACACCATAACTATCTAAACCAACACAATCAGAAAATCACACACACACCTTAACTATCTAAACCAACAATCAGAAAATCACACACACACCATAACTATCTAAACCAATACAATCAGAAAATCACACACACACCATAACTATCTAAACCAACAATCAGAAAATCACACACACACCATAACTATCTAAACCAACACAATCAGAAAATCACACACACACCATAACTATCTAAACCAACAATCAGAAAATCACACACACACCATAACTATCTAAACCAATACAATCAGAAAATCACACACACACCATAACTATCTAAACCAACACAATCAGAAAATCACACACACACCATAACTATCTAAACCAACACAATCAGAAAATCACACACACACCATAACTATCTAAACCAACAATCAGAAAATCACACACACACCATAACTATCTAAACCAACACAATCAGAAAATCACACACACACCTTAACTATCTAAACCAACAATCAGAAAATCACACACACACCATAACTATCTAAACCAACAATCAGAAAATCACACACACACCATAACTATCTAAACCAACACAATCAGAAAATCACACACACACCATAACTATCTAAACCAACACAATCAGAAAATCACACACACACCATAACTATCTAAACCAACACAATCAGAAAATCACACACACACCATAACTATCTAAACCAACAATCAGAAAATCACACACACACCATAACTATCTAAACCAACACAATCAGAAAATCACACACACACCATAACTATCTAAACCAACACAATCAGAAAATCACACACACACCATAACTATCTACACACACACACACACACCATAACTATCTAAACCAACACAATCAGAAAATCACACACACACCATAACTATCTAAACCAACACAATCAGAAAATCACACACACACCATAACTATCTAAACCAACAATCAGAAAATCACACACACACCATAACTATCTAAACCAACACAATCAGAAAATCACACACACACCTTAACTATCTAAACCAACACAATCAGAAAATCACACACACACCATAACTATCTAAACCAACACAATCAGAAAATCACACACACACCATAACTATCTAAACCAACAATCAGAAAATCACACACACACCATAACTATCTAAACCAACACAATCAGAAAATCACACACACACCATAACTATCTAAACCAACACAATCAGAAAATCACACACACACCATAACTATCTAAACCAACAATCAGAAAATCACACACACACCATAACTATCTAAATTAATGAAATCAAAGAATATTCATATAAACCATAACAAGAGGCCAATTGAGTTTGCATTGCTCACCTTGGTAATTCAGCCTATCAGTCATTTTACAAAGAATTTCAAATATTACAAACAATATCAGAATTCATTTCCTTATAAGGTTCCGTCCTTTTATCAAACAAGTCAGATTCACTATTCATAAAAATTACTTCAGACCAAACTTTGACAATATTCTTGTACAGAAGAAGGATTTTTTAAAAATACATTTCTATGATTGAGCCTCACTTCTCCCGCCCCAAACGGCCTGGATCCACCATTTATACTGAACTGATTCCCCTTCACCAAAGATAGGATTTAAAAGAATTCTCTCTATTTCCCTATTTGGCTTCAACCCTTTCGCCCCAGGGTGCTGAGACCTAACTTTATCCAAGATTGACTTCCTTTAACCAAAGAAAACTTGGTCAAAATCTGTTCAGTTGTACATGACCAGTAGCAATTGGACCAGGAGAGCTAAAACTCTAAACCAACGGAATTTCTAAACCAATAAAATCAAAGAATACCCACATATACCATAAATATCTAAACCAATGAAATCAGAGAATCAAACACACGCCATATTTATCTAAACCAATGAAATCTGATGAATACTCATATACACCATAAATATCTAAACCAATGAAATCAGAGAATCAAACAAACGCCATATTTATCTAAACCAATGAAATCTGATGAATATTCATATACACCTTAAATATCTAAACCAATGAAATCAGAGAATCAAACACATGCCATATTTATCTAAACCAATGAAATCTGATGAATATTCATATACACCTTGAATATCTAAACCAATGAAATCAGAGAATCAAACACATGCCATATTTATCTAAACCAATGAAATCTGATGAATATTCATATACACCTTGAATATCTAAATCAATAAAATCAAAGAATCAAACACACACCATATTTATCTAAACCAATGAAATCAAAGAATCACACACACTAGAGATATCTAAACCAATGAAATCAGAGAATCACTCACACTAAATATTGATGATATCACAGAATCATACACCCTAATATATTCTTGATACATTATAATAAATTGATTTATATACCACTGTACAAATGAATGCTTACATATTTGATAATCTTTCGCTGTAGGTCAGTTGCGTCCTGGTCATACAGCTCTCCTGTTGAAATATAAAAAATAGTTATAAATATAAGGCATTGCAAATTTCAGGTATTTAAAGTACAAAGAAAGCCTTTGTAAGACCAAATACAATTTTTTTTATTTTGCTCAAGTCTACATTACCAAATCATATTGCTCAAATAATAAAACTTTAAACAAAAAAAGAAAGCAAAACAGATAAAAAGTTGTGGAATTTTCTTTTTTATTTTGCAAAGTTTCCAAAATCTTCCTAACATTGGTTTGTCCATTTCTAATATTATACCTTTGTTGTCAATAAAGTTTTACCAGATGTAAAAATAGCACGGTTGTCAGTCAAAATTACAAACAATTTGAAGACTTCTCTGACAAGGAATATCATCTGCTGATATAGCAATTAAACCCTTGTGATCTAATAGAGCTGTAAAGTGTCATTCTACTAAATAGTCAATCTTCAACAAGATGCGGGTAACCAGTATAACACAAGCTGGTGTTTACTGATATTGGTTAAATAAGTACCTGCCACATAATTTCTTTAAAGCTTGCAGCCCTTACCAGTTTTTATCCAAAAAATTGTCAGCGAAAGTAAATTTTTATTTCATTCAGCCTGAATAAAAAGGTTGTGTTTAGTTTGAACAGTTGTATATAACACCATGGGGAAAAAAAGTTTCTGGATGTGTTATATATGTTTTTTTTTTATTTCTTGTCATCTGAAAAAGAAAATATTTCTTGACCTTTCAATGGTTAAATGCATGATCCTTTTGAGTACAGGTATATATATCAAATATTCAAAACAACCGGAAGTTCATCCCCTTTTTTGTGACATCAAAATATCCAATCAAGAACTTCCTTCATAGTAAGCTACCACAACAGCTCTATATGAACAAATGATAAACTGGGTATAGATATTATATAACCATTGAGCAACATGAAAACACATCCAAAGATGTCATTTATAAGGCATGTATCATCAGGTTGGCTACAAAATGTCCTTAACAATGACACATTAATTAGTGTAACTCAGGAGCCACCATAAATGTTATTAAAAAAAAATTAGTGACAGAACACTGACAGGTCTTCCTATAATAAGATATTCTCATTTAATGGCAAACAGTACAATAACATGCTGGTTTTTTTTAATTCATTCCTTCTATTTTTGGTTTTTTTTTCACCCTTTATTTCTTTCATCCAGGATATGAAATAATCAAGGTCAATATCATACCCTAGTAACAGCAAGCATCCTACACTGTAATGATCTTTTCCTGTCTATAAAAATATTATCAGTCTATGCATCAGGCAGGGAGCTGCCATTAAAATTTCAAGGCTGTACATACTGCATACTACAACTACTGGGAATTAAATGTTATACATCTGTCATCCTGATCTCAGCCTCTGACATAAGGAAATGCCTGCCAAAATCAATCAACTGGAAAGCCTTATTAGGACTTGATAACAATTCATCAGACCCCAAAAGCTTATAAAGCCTCACGCTGACAGTTAACAAGCCAGCTTAATCACTGAAATGATATTTCGGGTGTTTTGTTTCACAATAAATCAATACTATCCTGCAACTGTCATTGAAAGGATAATGAAAAACAGAAAAAAAAGATGAAAAAATATTATAAAAAAAGGGAGTAAAAAGGAAGTTGGAATTTCCAGAAATTAATTTCTGGAGTAAACAAAGACATGCCTAACAGGTATATTTGAGTGCTTAGCTTTAGTGTTGCCTGGAGCTGTTATTACTAATCACAATGGGAACATTTCGAGTTGCCAAGGAATAGTGCTTGTACACTCACTGGTGCTATCAAAGACCTTGTTGAAAATTTAATTGTGCTTTCATAGAATGCTGTTTAATTGTGAATTCATAAATGCCTTCAAGGATTCACTGGTGTTTTCAAGGATATCAGTTGCCTAGTTGTCAATGCATTGGTGCTTTCAAGAACATGAGTTGCTTGGCTATAAATTTGCTGGTGCTTTCTAAGAAAGCTGCTGATTTGTGAATTTATTAATGTTTTCAATGACTCATTGGGTTATCAAGTATACCAGTCGCTTTTTTTTGTTAATATCATGTATTTTCCATGATTCATTGACACATTCATTGATTTTCAAGTATACAAGATGTATAGTTGTTAATGCACTCATATATTTAATTCAGTGTTGTTTTCAAGGACAAATTTGACCCATTAAGTGACAAGTAACAAATATACCTGCTGTATTTCACTGCCAATTGAAAGAGGTAGTAACTGATTGTGGGGCACCCCCATCCAGTTCTGGTGGTTTCTCTGACACTTTCTGTTTACTCATCAGAGATTCCAAGAATAGGGTCTGTATGCAGTTCTCAACTGCATAATCCTATATGTGAAAGTGGGCCCCTGCAGAATTAGGAGTTTTCTACTGTGTCGTCCACTATGGGGTATCATTAAATAAACCAAAATAGCCCTGCTGCCAAATTTCAATACTTGAGATCTTGATATTTTCCTTTTTTGAATATCTCTGTCTTTTTTTGTATGCTTTCTTTACCACTCATAGTGTCTTTCTTGACACACATTTCCATATGACCTTGAGTATTGCAAGGCCACAAAACCCTTTAAAAATAAACATGCACAAATTTGGGTAGACTTTGTAAATTCACAAAGGCTTCCATGGACAGACGTTCACTTAAGAATACAAGTCCCTTAGTTGTGAATTGAATACTTTCAAAGAAATTTGGTGCTTTTATTGATTAAAGTTGCTCAGTCTTCATTTAACTATCTGCATAATTCACTCAGTCAAGTACTTTCAACCTCAAGTTTCCTGATTATACATTAAATCATGCGTTTTTGTACAAGGCATTGATTTGCTGCACAAATATAATAATGGCAGATCTGCTCTGTGCTATAATGGATTAACCTGCACACTTAATATCACTGTAAAACCCAAGGATATAGAGTAAAACTCACTTCTGTCTAACACTCCTGAATCAAATACATCGGATGAGTAAAATGTTTTGTTCAGTTCTGATTTCTCTCTTTCTTTATCTTGATAAATCAAACACAGAAGATTTGAACACTGTTAAGTCGAATACTGTGTTTTGTGTCAAATACATATTGAGGTCCATCTCTTCGAAATTCTACCTAAATTTCCTTTTTTGAGTTGAACATTTAGGAGTCACCTTGCCTCCTATAATAATTTTCTGCCTTTGGTCTGACTGACTGAGTGAAATCAGCAAATCTGACCCCTGTGACCTTGAAAATAAGTCAAGGTCACTTTTTTTTCCGCCAAATATCATGCCTCTGGGCTTTTTTTAGTTATGTGAAGAAGTGGTTTAAATGTTTTCACAAATGTGACTCCTGTAACCTTGAATATAAGCCAAGGTCATTTCTTTTCAATAACTTTGTTGGGCTTCATCCTAGGAATATACCAGACAAATATAAAAATATTTGGTCCATTGATTATTAGTTTATGATTTCAAAAATTTTGCTGGAAATACATGTACATAAACAAAGTGCAAGTTTTATACAATTCTATTTTACAACATGTGCTCTTAGGTGCTAAACGCATAAAGTTATGCTTCAATGACGTTGTTGTGACCTTCACCTTTTTGTAACCCAGCTATGTGCTGTCCATGGTATATCAATGTAGAATGTTCATGAGTACATATTTATTTTGAAATATTGTTGATGGGACTTAAGGAAATAAATGTGAGTACAATATTTGTATTACTTTAGGTATCGATTTCACAAAGTTATGTGTATGAAAGTGGCTATGTATCCACACAAGTGTTATTGTTTTATAATTGTACTTATAACTGTTTCTTTAAATAAAGGATGTCGTTAGTGTATGAAATTATATTTCAACATTTTTTTTCATTATTTATTCATTACTGTACATGTCATGTTATGCTATCAGACATGTATCCCATGAACAACCCATGAAAACAGGGTCAATCTTTGATTCAAAATGTCTTCGTTCATAGAAACACAGCTAAGTCTAACCATCAGATAAACAGAATATTTCAGTTGGTCCCGTCGACTTTGTCTTATCCATGTTTTACTGCAGTTAGGAAATGATGTTACAGAATAATGTTTGTCATGAACAAATGTCCCATGGTGCTTATTTGAACACAAAAACAAAAAAGTGAATAGTCTGGATCACCATTAGTTTACAAATTGACACATCTGGCTCAAGGTTTAATCATAGAGGTGTTAGCCTCAAGGTCAACCAAATATGTCATGTTATTAGACATCTACGAGAGAAAACTTCTAAATCTGAGAGAAAATGATAAAAAAATTGCTCCATATACAAAAGACAAAAAGAACTATTGTGATATTGCTATGAGACACGGTTTACAAATTGCTGCCTGCATGCAAAATTGATACCAGGTAATAGTAACAGTGCTGTCAATTATTGTTTGCTCTGCATCATGCCATTTAAAGACTGCAATTATACCACTGATTTTTTTCTCTTACAAGATACAAGTAATGCTACTATGTCCCTACAGATAACTTTCTGGGACAATATGTAAATGTTCTGAACATGTAGGATTAATATCAGATACTAGTACTTTATATCAGATGGGAAGATCTCATATATTACCAGCACAATAAAAGCTGCATGTGTAGCAGTTTTAAGGTATTTTTTTTAATCTTAGTTACATACAATGCTGAGATCTAGAGCATTATGCTAATGGATCTGACATCTTCTCTTTATAACAGAACAAAGCATTATATTATACAATATCTTCAATATAAAATTCATCTGTATCTGTTTTTTTACCTGACCTTTAGCACTCTAATCAAAAACAACCTTTAGTTAACCATCTGTATGTTTGAAATATCATTTCTTTAGCTCACTGTTAAATAATGAAATTTAAAACAATCTTTTCATGAGAAATTATATGTAATGAAATTATCAAAATATTCAAAATCTCAAGCAAACCTAATGTGTCATGTTTCATTTGGTTTTGATGTAAAATTGACACAGATATATCTGGTGGATTTTTATTTGTTGTGCTTTCTTTTTCTTTTCATTTTTTTGTTTGTTTTGAATTTTGAACTTTTGTCAAGCTCCTACACAAGATGTTGGAAATTTCAGTGATGGACAGACATCAAATGACAGACATGAAAAAATGTATAAAATATCTGGTGTATGGACGGACAACATTGGCAGTATATTTCTGTGTGTTTGGCCTCAACTATTGATATAAAACCATATGGATTTGTCCGTTTTCTAGTCTCCAGTTTGCATGGTAATATTTTATCTAGCAATTGAATGGCTACAATATGTCGAATTGCCAATGATGTTAAATTATCCCATTCAAATCTGAATCTTGGATCAATACACACTATTTAGACTTGTGATGTATATGGGTATCTGCAAAAGCAATTCTGACTGGCTAACAATAAAAATCATTTAAATACACAATTACAAAACATCACTGTAGAACATTTATACGTTTCTGTTGTATGGGATGTTTCCAGTATAGAATCATAATATCCATGACATTCACAGTGACCAACCATCTTCGACATCATAATGTTCAGTAAATCACTTTAAGTATAACAGGACTATTTACCAGTTAGTACCCAATTTACATAAAATAATGTTTATGTAACATATTTCATTGGATAAGTTTCCTAATCTAATCTTGATATATTCATGAACTGCCAAATTGTTGCCATGACGATCATTCTGACGCAAGCCAAAATATGGCCGCTATCTTTCCTGTTGAGGCAGATGATCGACCTCAACATTGGAGACATTATGATAAGAACAGGCTCAAATATGTCATTGAAATGTGAGGGGAATAGTTGTATGATAATGAACATAATAGCTTATTCTAATTCATTCTTCTTCTCTTCAAGTGAGTTTGTCAGTAATGAGAGACTGTCAATACAGTAACAGTTTGACCTTGTAAGTAATATTTTCAAACCAGGGATCAATTTCATTTGCAATATCACCACTAAATAAAATCATCTATCACACAGTATTATTATCTCCTGTGCTTACTGGATAATTTTATATACAATAACACATAAATCCAAAACTCCATGTGAAAGAAACAACTTTGGCTGATTGAGACTCTCATCACTTGTTGGTATTCCTTATATTTTTGATAGAGATCTAATTTACAGAACAAATACATAAGCCATTCAGAAATAGATATGATGATCAATACAAACAACACTTTAGACAGATAATTCATGTGTGTCAGATCATGTACATATTTTTGCAGGCTTAATCAAAGTTCATTACTGTATACTTTGCAACTCAGGTTGTATACAATGTACATGTCAACAGTAAAGAAGTAACAGGTTCTGAATACATTAAGACCTGTTTACACTGACTAGCATGTCAGAGTATGGAAGTGACAGGTTCAAAATACATTAAGACCTGTTTACACTGACTAGCATGTCAGAGTATGGAAGTGACAGGTTCAAAATACATTAAGTTCTGTTTACACTGACTAGCATGTCAGAGTATGGAAGTGACATGTTCTAAATACTGTAAGACCTGTTTACACTGACTAGCATGTCAGAGTATGGAAGTGACATGTTCTATGTAATGTAAGACCTGTTTACACTGACTAGCACATCAGAGTGTGGAAGTGACAGGTTCTAGATACAATATGACCTATTTACACCGACTAGCACGTCAACAGAATGTAAGTGACACAGTATAAATACATTAAGCCATTTAACATTAGGTATGAATATGTATAATATTACATTTGGATGGAAGCTAATTATTGAATATTTTTTTATTGATTTTCATCCTTGAATTATTGACAATTAAATACTGCCTTATCTATGTAACAGATGTTCCCGACACCTCCTGATCATAAAATCCAGCTTCTAATAACAAGAGGCCCATGGGCCTTAACGGTCATCTGACAAAAAGCAAGCCAAACCTAGAAAGTGGGTTGAGGTCATTCATTTGAACAAACTTGGTAGCCTCTCCTCCAAGCATCTTACAGGCCCAATATCAGCACTCATGGACTTTTGCTTGTTGAGAAGAAGTCGTTTGTATATTTTAACATATTTGACCCCTGTGACCTTGAAAGTGGGTTGAGGTCATTCATTTGAATAAACTTGGTAGCCTTTCCTCCCAGCATGCTACAGACCCAATATCGGCACTCATAGACTTTTGCTTATTGAGATGAAGTCCTTTGTATATTTTAACATATTTGACCCCTGTGACCTTGAAAGTGGGCCAAGGTCATTCATTTGAACAAACTTTGTAGGGCTCCATGCCAGCATGCTATGGGCCAAGTATTAGCCCCCTAGGCCTTCTAGTATTTGAGAAGAAGTTATTTAAAGATTTTAACATATTTGACCCCTGCGACCTTGAAAGTTGTTCAAGGTCATTCATTTAAATAAACTTGGTAGCCTTTCCTCCCAGCATGCTACAGACCCAATATCGGCACTCATTGACTTTTGCTTATTGAGATGAAGTCCTTTGTATATTTTAACATATTTGACCCCTGTGACCTTGAAAGTGGGCCAAGGTCATTCATTTGAACAAACTTTGTAGGGCTCCATGCCAGCATGCTATTGGCCAAGTATTAGCCCCCTAGGCCTTCTAGTATTTGAGAAGAAGTTATTTAAAGATTTTGACATATTTGACCCCTGTGACCTTGAAAGTTGTTCAAGGTCATTCATTTAAACAAACTTGATAGCCCTTCATCCCAGCATGCCACAGGCACAATATCAGCAATCTGAGCCTTTTGGTTATTGAGAAGAAGTTGTTTAAAGATTTTAACATATTTGACCCCTGTGACCTTTAAAGTGGGTCAAGGTCATTCATTTGAACAAACTTGGTAGTCCTTTAATCCCAGCATGTCACAGGCCCAATATCTACACTCTGAGCCTTTTGGTTAATGAGAAGAAGTTGTTTAAAGATTTTAACATATTTGACCCCTGTGACCTTGAAAGTGGGTTGAGGTCATTCATTTGAATAAACTTGGTAGCCTTTCCTCCCAGCATGCTACAGACCCAATATCGGCACTCATAGACTTTTGCTTATTGAGATGAAGTCCTTTGTATATTTTAACATATTTGACCCCTGTGACCTTGAAAGTGGGCCAAGGTCATTCATTTGAACAAACTTTGTAGGGCTCCATGCCAGCATGCTATGGGCCAAGTATTAGCCCCCTAGGCCTTCTAGTATTTGAGAAGAAGTTATTTAAAGATTTTAACATATTTGACCCCTGCGACCTTGAAAGTTGTTCAAGGTCATTCATTTAAATAAACTTGGTAGCCTTTCCTCCCAGCATGCTACAGACCCAATATCGGCACTCATTGACTTTTGCTTATTGAGATGAAGTCCTTTGTATATTTTAACATATTTGACCCCTGTGACCTTGAAAGTGGGCCAAGGTCATTCATTTGAACAAACTTTGTAGGGCTCCATGCCAGCATGCTATTGGCCAAGTATTAGCCCCCTAGGCCTTCTAGTATTTGAGAAGAAGTTATTTGAAGATTTGACATATTTGACCCCTGTGACCTTGAAAGTTGTTCAAGGTCATTCATTTAAACAAACTTGATAGCCCTTCATCCCAGCATGCCACAGGCACAATATCAGCAATCTGAGCCTTTTGGTTATTGAGAAGAACTTGTTTAAAGATTTTAACATATTTGACCCCTGTGACCTTTAAAGTGGGTCAAGGTCATTCATTTGAACAAACTTGGTAGTCCTTCATCCCAGCATGTCACAGGCCCAATATCTACACTCTGAGCCTTTTGGTTAATGAGAAGAAGTTGTTTAAAGATTTTAACATATTTGACCCCTGTGACCTTGAAAGTGGGTTGAGGTCATTCATTTGAATAAACTTGGTAGCCTTTCCTCCCAGCATGCTACAGACCCAATATCGGCACTCATAGACTTTTGCTTATTGAGATGAAGTCCTTTGTATATTTTAACATATTTGACCCCTGTGACCTTGAAAGTGGGCCAAGGTCATTCATTTGAACAAACTTTGTAGGGCTCCATGCCAGCATGCTATGGGCCAAGTATTAGCCCCCTAGGCCTTCTAGTATTTGAGAAGAAGTTATTTAAAGATTTTAACATATTTGACCCCTGCGACCTTGAAAGTTGTTCAAGGTCATTCATTTAAATAAACTTGGTAGCCTTTCCTCCCAGCATGCTACAGACCCAATATCGGCACTCATTGACTTTTGCTTATTGAGATGAAGTCCTTTGTATATTTTAACATATTTGACCCCTGTGACCTTGAAAGTGGGCCAAGGTCATTCATTTGAACAAACTTTGTAGGGCTCCATGCCAGCATGCTATTGGCCAAGTATTAGCCCCCTAGGCCTTCTAGTATTTGAGAAGAAGTTATTTAAAGATTTTGACATATTTGACCCCTGTGACCTTGAAAGTTGTTCAAGGTCATTCATTTAAACAAACTTGATAGCCCTTCATCCCAGCATGCCACAGGCACAATATCAGCAATCTGAGCCTTTTGGTTATTGAGAAGAACTTGTTTAAAGATTTTAACATATTTGACCCCTGTGACCTTTAAAGTGGGTCAAGGTCATTCATTTGAACAAACTTGGTAGTCCTTTAATCCCAGCATGTCACAGGCCCAATATCTACACTCTGAGCCTTTTGGTTAATGAGAAGAAGTTGTTTAAAGATTTTAACATATTTGACCCCTGTGACCTTGAAAGTGGGTTGAGGTCATTCATTTGAATAAACTTGGTAGCCTTTCCTCCCAGCATGCTACAGACCCAATATCGGCACTCATAGACTTTTGCTTATTGAGATGAAGTCCTTTGTATATTTTAACATATTTGACCCCTGTGACCTTGAAAGTGGGCCAAGGTCATTCATTTGAACAAACTTTGTAGGGCTCCATGCCAGCATGCTATGGGCCAAGTATTAGCCCCCTAGGCCTTCTAGTATTTGAGAAGAAGTTATTTAAAGATTTTAACATATTTGACCCCTGCGACCTTGAAAGTTGTTCAAGGTCATTCATTTAAATAAACTTGGTAGCCTTTCCTCCCAGCATGCTACAGACCCAATATCGGCACTCATTGACTTTTGCTTATTGAGATGAAGTCCTTTGTATAATTTAACATATTTGACCCCTGTGACCTTGAAAGTGGGCCAAGGTCATTCATTTGAACAAACTTTGTAGGGCTCCATGCCAGCATGCTATTGGCCAAGTATTAGCCCCCTAGGCCTTCTAGTATTTGAGAAGAAGTTATTTGAAGATTTGACATATTTGACCCCTGTGACCTTGAAAGTTGTTCAAGGTCATTCATTTAAACAAACTTGATAGCCCTTCATCCCAGCATGCCACAGGCACAATATCAGCAATCTGAGCCTTTTGGTTATTGAGAAGAACTTGTTTAAAGATTTTAACATATTTGACCCCTGTGACCTTTAAAGTGGGTCAAGGTCATTCATTTGAACAAACTTGGTAGTCCTTCATCCCAGCATGTCACAGGCCCAATATCTACACTCTGAGCCTTTTGGTTAATGAGAAGAAGTTGTTTAAAGATTTTAACATATTTGACCCCTGTGACCTTGAAAGTGGGTTGAGGTCATTCATTTGAATAAACTTGGTAGCCTTTCCTCCCAGCATGCTACAGACCCAATATCGGCACTCATAGACTTTTGCTTATTGAGATGAAGTCCTTTGTATATTTTAACATATTTGACCCCTGTGACCTTGAAAGTGGGCCAAGGTCATTCATTTGAACAAACTTTGTAGGGCTCCATGCCAGCATGCTATGGGCCAAGTATTAGCCCCCTAGGCCTTCTAGTATTTGAGAAGAAGTTATTTAAAGATTTTGACATATTTGACCCCTGTGACCTTGAAAGTTGTTCAAGGTCATTCATTTAAACAACTTGATAGCCCTTCATCCCAGCATGCCACAGGCACAATATCAGCAATCTGAGCCTTTTGGTTATTGAGAAGAAGTTGTTTAAAGATTTTAACATATTTGACCCCTGTGACCTTTAAAGTGAGTCAAGGTCATTCATTTGAACAAACTTGGTAGTCCTTCATCCCAGCATGTCACAGGCCCAATATCTACACTCTGAGCCTTTTGGTTAATGAGAAGAAGTTGTTTAAAGATTTTAACATATTTGACCCCTGTGACCTTTAAAGTGGGTCAAGGTCATTCATTTGAACAAACTTGGTAGAGCTCCATGCCAGTATCCTCTGTGCCAAGTATAAGCCCCCTAGACCTTCTAGTATTTGAGAAGAAGTCGTTTGAATGAAAAGTTTACGGACGGCGCACGGCGCACGGCGGACGACGACGGACGAAGCATGATGACTATAGGTCATCGGACCCTTCGGGTCCAGATGACCTAAAAATGTACATACCACGTTCAGGATTAGAGCTCATATGCTTATTCAATCATGCTACGGGCTGATATGTTAAATGAGCAAAAATAAGGCAAAAACATCCTGAAAACAAGACAGTGCAAAGCGTGACATTATATCCCTTGTTGATATATGTTGAGTCCTGTTTAGCATCATTCCCTACTAAAATTATTACATAGTCAATAACTTTTCTTATATAATTTATTACAGGATATATATATAAATATGAGGGTTAGTTATTAAAAAAAGGAAAACAATGCTAATGATTAATGTTATTTTTTGACAAAAATAGAAAACAACTATCCAAAATGAAAACTCCTTAAGTAGTCAAATGTACAAAGAGAGTGCTTGTGTACAAAGATTTAGGTAGTTCTTATCCAGTCCTGATGCCATGCTCTGAAAACTGTGAAATCTGTTATTTTACCTATCTGTTTCTTATCTGTTTCCATGGTAACAGGAAAACCTTAGATGTCCTCCATCACAAATGACACCACTAGAATTGTAAGGTGTTAAAAAGACAAAGTTTCAGATAGTTACCTTCCATTGTTTCAATTTTACTCTGGAGGAAAGAGCTTTATTTGTAGTTAAAACATCTACTTCCAAGGTATTCAAAAAGAAATCATGAAAAAGATAACTCCTCTACAGCAAAAGGCACTAAGAGAAAGCTACCTTAATAGTTGTACAAGTCTTTCCATGGCCAACTTGACCAGCAAAAGGCACTACTACAGTACTAGCTTGGTATTTGTACAAAGTTTTGAGAAACTATCTTTAACCATTTCAGAGCTCTGGTCCTGAAAACTGGAATTTTGGACTGTTTCCATGGCAACAGAAAAAAGTTTTTAAATGGAGAACTTCTCCATAGCAAAAGGACAGACAGATGGAGCCAAATTTGATATCTCCTGCAAAAGCATTTCCACAGGGATAATTAGTTAAAAGCAGTTGCTGAATCCATTCCTTCTAAATCAGGTCATTGCATGGTTCCGGTTGTCTCCTAATCAGTCCAGCCTAAGCTTGTGGGAAACATATGAAGCATACATGAACACTCACATTAGGAAAGATCTTATCAGATAAGACTGATAAGACCGCAAGCTTTATGGCAATCTGTATCTAGCAAACATGAAATGAATCTGAACTAAGAGAAGAAATAGAATTCCAGAAAAAGGTAGACTACAACTGGTAAACTATATTTCAACCTAGAGATTTGTTTCTGTAAACAAAAACATATCTTTCTCAATCTCCCTTAATATTTCTTCACTCAATTGATGTTTGACCTGAAAGTGAAGGTTGAAATGCAACAATTATACTACACTGCACATTGTCTATGGGTGTGGATGATGCATGTATATTTAAAGTTTCGAAATAATTGTTCTAAGGTTATGAAAAATACAGATAAAAACATTACAATAAAACTAAATTATTGAAAAAAATGCATTTATCTGATGTTTCACCTTAAGGTCAATGTCACAATAATCCAATAATAAAGCAATGCACTTTGTAAGTGGGTAATAATAAACAGAGACAACAGGGATGAGAGCCAACGCCGTGGTGCTAGGTGTAGGTAGGGGTGTTCCTGATATCCCTTGCTTGGATATCACCCGATATGCAGGGCGATTGAGGAATAGGGACAAAACAAATCAAGTATCAACAGCAACAAGCTCAGGATAAGTGGGTATTAGGTTTATTCGATCTACGTCGACCGGTTTCGCCCGAACTATTTGGGCTTCATCAGGACATCGAAATAGTGAAAATTTTTTCCTAAAGTACTAAAAATATGGGCACATTACATTATGACATATACATAATAATAAAGGTCATGTATGTGACCTTTCTATGATCTTCTATAGATTCCATCACGGTTACTACAGTTCATTTTATATCTTAAGTGTGATTGTAGAAAATTACTGTGTTATTCACTCAGGTGTCAAAGCCCGGTAGAGAAGTTAGAAATATTACCGTTACAACTGTTACAAAGTTAATGAAATAAAACTGTTACAAAGTTAATGAAATAGAACTGTTAAAAAGTTAATGAAATAGAACTGTTACAAAGTTAATGAAATAGAACTGTTACAAAGTTAATGGAATAGAACTGTTACAAAGTTAATGAAATAGAACTGTTACAAAGTTAATGGAATAGAACTGTTACAAAGTTAATGAAATAGAACTGTTACAAAGTTAATGGAATAAAGTTCTTAACAGATTCGCTCATCTAAACAAATGGTGGAGCCCGATTGTGACTTGTGCTGGTGGCTACTTCCTACTATTTCAGAAAAATGTGCCCAAATTTTTAGTACTTTAGGAAAAATTTTCACTATTTCGATGTCCTGATGAAGCCCAAATAGTTCGGGCAAAACCGGTCGACGTAGATCGAATAAACCTACTACCCACTTATCCTGAGCTTGTTGCAGTTGATACTTGCTTTGTTTTGGTAATAATAAAAGTGCACAGTCACTTTCATTCAGATGCCTTAAATGGTTTTAAAGTTATGTAGCCCAGACAAGAAATTATTGAAAAAATTGGTCACTTATTTGACCTTGACTTGAGATCAAGTTCGCAGTGATATGACAAAACACTACACATTTTTGGAGGGTGATATAAATGTACACCAACTTTCATTAGACATTTCAAGCAATCTTAAAATTATTCCCAGGACAAGAAATTACTGAGAAAATTTGGAGTTATTTTAACTTTGACCATGATTATTGAATGAAGCATTAAATTATTCATTTTATTAATATAATCTAATAATGACAAGCCACTACTGGAAGGGGATTTGGCATCCAGCAATGTCATAACATTTCTAGATGTTGACACATTGCCGCTTAATGATCAAAGTACCATGAATAACAATCTTACGTTACAATAACACCATTAACATCCTATTGACAAGACAGCCAACTTTCTAAGAACCAGTGACCTTGACATTTCATCTCCTTCATGGTGTCATTATATCAATGAATTTATCATCTTTTATTCACATTGTATAAATAATGTTACTGCAATACATATTTTACTACAATGTCCTAAAATTCAACTGAAATTGGTTTCATTACAAACACTAGTTGTCCAACATCATTATAGACCCCATTCAAAACAGTACTCAGATACAACAAAGGGAAAGATAATCAGGTATATACACCCCTGGCTATAACTACTGGTTTAGTGTACTTTTCTATTTTTACAATATTCTGAATATGATAAAGTTGTTGGATACATCATTGATTTTGATACACAATGTATATTAATTCATTTTTCGATTCTACTGTATCTAACCCTAAATTTGTATTAAAAGGTATTATTCACTTGTGTCCTGATATTTCCATTCTCATTCATTGTTCAATGTCCTTTATCACTCACAAATAAAGTTATTGCATGCTGGAGTTAACAATGTAGTGCACTGAAGTACACTATGATGTTGACTCTAGTGCAAGTTCTTGTTCACTAAGTGTGTACTACAAAGTGCACTTGATATCAAGTTCAGTTTGCTCCCAACAATACTTCTATAACATAATGGGTGACAATTTGTACTTGGTTTCACACAAAGAATTTTAGATTTGTTGCTGATCTTTCACCACACATTTTGTTTGTTAATATGTGTGTATCCATGTGTGGAGAGGTATTATGTTATATGAAAGTTCTATAAAAAGATCTATTCATTAAGATAATTTTACCTGACAATAATAAAATAAATATTTATAAAATGATAGTAATTTTTACGTTAATGACTGTAGCCACTATACAACAAATTATCTGAATACATCATGACTAAATTAGGTCATCTGATCACAACGAGACAATGTCCATTGTATACTTGCTGAAATTTAGGCTAAGAAAATTTCAATTCAAGCTGTCTGGAGTTACCTCCCTTAAACAAATGTTAAATCAATGTTTTTTAACTGTAATGACAGTTGCCACCCTGCAACAACTGATCTGAGGACAACTCAAAATTTGATAATCTGACCATAAGGGGAAATTGTACACCATTTACTTGCCAAAATATATGTTATTTAAATTCCAATCCAAGCTGTCTGGGGTTATTTCCCTTTAACAAACCTTAAATAAACCTTCCATTTAAACTGAATACTTTTCATTAATGATGATGAGTTGAGTATGATTTTAGTTTTATCAGAATGTACTATTAATCACTTAAAATTGATATTAACATCATATTGTATAAGCTTCTAAATGGCTCAAAAGTTACTTCAGAAATTTATTGCCTACATTTTCCTTAACTAGCATGCTACTACCATATTATTTTTAGGTAAGTTGTTTACGTACTATGGAGCAAACAGTCCATTCATATATAGAACTGTAGCTATATAGTTGTAAACAATGGCTATGGAGCTCAACTGGGTACTTTTGACTGATTTTACTGGCGTTTCATTTTCATTTACTTATCTTATGAAACTGATAATCTTTTTTTTTTTGTTTTACAATGACCACTGTATCATGATTCACTTGACCCCTTGGCCAGTATCAGGATACCTTTGAGAAAAAAAATATCATTTCTTAGCCACAGCTGCATCTTAAATACTCTAATATGTAAATACTTATTATAAGTTTGCTTATAAAAATAATGATATAAAAACGTTTTTTCATTTCAGTAATAATTACCATAACTTTAGTATGCAAATATGGTACCTACACCCATCTTTGTATCCCAAAAACAAAAGATTCAAAAATCCCGCCCTCCCTACGACCATGAGCCTTCACGTCATGAACATAGAGTTATTTCCCTTCCTCTTATCTTTATGGCTACCGGAGCGGGCGGACGTGCTATATTCAGCTGAGTGCCTTCCTTTTCCTTTTAGCTTAAGTCTACCTTATAGCCGATTATTTATATATCGGTTTATTGCTTTAAACCCATCCTTAACTATAACAGTCTTTGCAGACGTTTATTTAGTTAATATATCCTGCTTTTAGGCCTTAATCGGCCGGCCTTTGTTCGGCCTTTGTTCGGCCATTTTGCTATACTCCACGCACCGAGCGCGTATCTACGTGTTTTGCGCTGTTCGGTTTTTTCGTGAAGTTTTTTCGCTTTTTATCGGTCGTATTATTTATTCGACCGTATATTTTGCTTTGCTTTTTTACGTTTCGTTAGCTTTTGCTTTCGTTCGTATTTGTTTGTTGGAGTTGTGTTTTTTCACTCCATTTATTTTTGTTACGTTTATTTGTATTAATAACTGTTGTTATTTGATTATTTATTTCGT